>NC_086074.1:1815469-2118048 GCF_948474715.1 Cydia amplana | reverse complement strand
ATAAATAATATTTCTTATAAGTAACATAGTCTCAAATTATTAAATGCTTGAAACTCTTACAGTGCAAAACCATTTTTATATCTTTGTATGAAATAGAAGTGTAAGATAGAATATAGAGAAACATTGGAATGTGGTCCCCTTTGGGAACTATCTTCCTATAAGATATCTCTAATTCTAGACCTTAGTCTGATGTGCTTAATATGTTAATTAAGTTTTCCTTTATAATATACATAATCAAGGCAGTTATCTCAGAAAGTTATTGAAGCCAGACACATACATACTATCCTTAACGCCGTACAAAGTCGGTTAATATCATAAGTCATCTCGTTGACGATAGCCTTCAAAAGGATGTAACTAGCGTCGGTATTTATTGAAGTTACTATTATTATGTATGCGGAGTCGATGGTAAACACAGTTGGATAGAAGTGAAATATTTAATGTATATTATTATAAAATTACATGTGACATAATGTTTACAATGAGAAAATTGTTGCCGAGTGACAAGTAAAACAAACACAGGCCTAGACATATTAAAATTTAAACTAGATTCTAAAAATGGCCAGCGTTATACTTCAACACCCCCCCATAACGTGGGCATCATCATGGCTTCATGCCACACCAAGCTGACGAGTGAACACCTCGTGCTTGACACAGCCCAGGGGCTTAGTGAACACATCTGCTAACATTTCACCCGTAGGGATGTATACAATTTCAACGTTAAACCTATCTATCATATCTCTAACGTAATGAAATCTTTTTTCTATATGCTTGCTCCGTCTGTGATGAGTGTGATTGGTAGCAAGCTGTATAGCAGATTGATTATCACAATACATTACTATTTTACAATTAGTCGTCATTAACAATTCCTTAATTATAAAATTACATGTGACATAATGTTTACAATGAGAAAATTGTTGCCGAGTGACAAGTAAAACAAACACAGGCCTAGACATATTAAAATTTAAACTAGATTCTAAAAATGGCCAGCGTTATACTTCAACAGTTACGTCCTTTTAAAAGTAATAGGACATAATAGAAAGGGCATATCTGATATTCAATGATGCGAAAGTTAATCTTTTTATATTGATGTGGTGTTAGATCCATAAATAGGCAGCTTGCGCGGGATTCTACTACTTTGTCTTATAGCCGCTGACGTGGAAGTCTTATAAGATTATTGAAACCTTTACCATGCTTATTTAAGACAGTAAAAAAGCAGTAAACAGTACCTTCCTATTTCATCAGTAAACAGTAACAGTACCTATTTCTGGAATATTCTGGATACCTATGCAAATAATACTCACAGCTGTGACTTTGAACGTATAGGTACTTATTCAGCATCATTATAGAATGCAAGTCTTAAAAGTTGGAGTCATACAAAAGCAAGACGTTAATGACCAAATCAGTTTCAATTACTAATTAATATTATACTTGTACTTATCGTTCTAATTTCAGTTATTATATTCATATTTATTTGCAGAAAAAGGGTTAGTTATAGGTCAGGCATTAGTGTAGTTAAAAATGAAAATTAGACATGTTTTCGTGATTTTTTTTATCAAGCCAGCTTTACCCCTTTCAGGTTTTAGTTAGAGCCTGCCCTTGCGTCTAGTTTCCATATGATGTTTGCATTTGCCCTTGTAAAAAAGATGTGTTAGCCCCCTCTCACGGAGTAGTTAGGAGACTTAGGCCCACTTGCACCATCCCACAAACCCGGGGTTAAGCGATTAAACCGTTAACCAAGTTTCAAATTGTACTGGTAACCATGGTAACTCCAGGTTTAACCGGTTAACCCGGGATTAGTTAAATGCAAGTGGGCCTTAGTTTATTAATCCGTGCCCACTCTTAAGTCATTAGGTTGAAAACGGCATGTCAAGTCAAATGACATCAGTTTCTTGTGGCATTGCCGTGACTAACTTAACCTATAACGTCCCCTTCTTTGTTTCAAATCCAGATTTGTTGCGGCTTCATGTTATTAAAGAGTTATTGTAAGTCTTCGACAAAATGTTATTTCCATGACATTGCTAATTGGAAATTGGAAACTAAAGCAGCGTTTTATTTATTCGAAAGTACTGATAGAATTTCTGTTGTTCTGATTAGACCTATTTTCTAGTAAGTATGTGTATACCTACAGTCAGCAGCAGAAGTTGCTAAGCGGGCGAGGTGTTCAAAATTATCTTGACACGCTCTTATTCTCATAACAATAAAGTCGCGTCAAGATAATTTTGAACACCTGGCCCGCTTAGCAACTTCTGTACAAGGTGAGGTGTAACAATTTGTTGCAACATTAAATGTGTTTTGTACTATTCGTAAGTAAAATACGGAACGAGTACGTTTATTCGCGTTTCGCGTGTTGCCTGCCGTTCTAGAGCTCCCGGTTCTAGGGTTTGTATTCAGAAAAAAAGCTCTTCATATTTTAAACATACCAGTACCTAGCTTAAGGTTGCCAATGAGGCCGAGTTGAGCGGAGATAAGAAGAGACTTCGCAGTATCAACCAATTACCATTGGTTCTAATCCACATCTTTTCTCCGCTCTGCTGCCTGCTTACAACCAATGCTATTTATTGGTCGATTTCCACGTGTCTCCTTTCATCTATACTCATCTCCGCCTCATTGGAAAGGCAGCCTATATGTGCACATAAACCAAAAGTCAAGCTGTTCCATTGACAACCCTAGTCGCAATCTTCTCATTGCAACAATCAGCGAAGACATCGAGGGAGCGGCATGCGGGCTAGTCGACTCAACTAAAACGTCATATAAACGTCACAAATACGACTTCTATACGACCTTTTAAAACGGATACCTATAGGTTCGCAAAACATCGTATAACAGTCACAAATTTAAAGTTTATACGACCTTTTAGAATGGAAACAGGTACGCCAATCGCCTAATGCCAGTAATTTTGATGTTGTACGGTTGAAGGGGTGTATCGATATCAATAGCGTAGGATTATGAATGATTTATATCATAGGAAGCTATTATTTGGTATCAGATTGTTTATTTAGTAATAAGAGTTATACACAATCTCTACTTCTAGTATAGTACAGTCGCCAAGTACATACTAGTTAGTTATCTGAACAAAGCCTTTATTGTAAAGACGTTAAAGTGCATATTCAGATATTTTTGAGCACCTTGGCCACTCCTATACATCTGATGGTGACTGTACACGCGCAAAGTAAGTACTTAAGTGCTTAATTTACTTAACCTATCAGTGTCGATGGCAGAGTATTAACATGCCCTTTGAAAAAATCTGAGTTGTGTTGACGTGCCTTTTTTATACAATAACTGTTTGACTACCTTAAATTAGACATAAGCTGATAGGAATCGAGTTCTAAAAATGCTTCTTTACTGGTACTTACTTATACTCACTTAATTTATAGGTTTTAAGACATTTGATCCTCATGAGATGAGGGTTACTTAGCATCAAAAAAATGTAAACATGCTAATTAGACAAGTAAAGCCTGCATACGTTGATCACGATATGTAACGTAAAACGGTATTCGCCCGCCCGTACCGCCTGCACAAAATCACGCCTACATTCAAAATGTCTTAACCATCATATTTTACCTAAGGACATATTACGTTTCGTACGCAGCGATGTGGAGGAATACAAATTATCGATTGAAAGGTCTTAAGCGCCTTGATTTGTCAAGTAACATAAGCTTTTCCTTAAAGCTGGGTGGGCTAATAAAAATGCAACCTACACGCACTTTCTCTGTCATTTGCATTTTGGAGCGACCTTGCGTAAGCCCAAATGGTCCTATTGTTTGTTTATAAACGAGCTTTGCTGTTGTTGTTATTGGGAATTGTTGTAGCTGATAGGACGATGCAACAAAGTGACCGAAACAGCAACAGCAACTAAACAAAAAGATATCTGCCGCCTAGACTGACATGGTCGTGACCTTTGCAGTGTTAGAATCCGTAGCTTCAGGGGCATTCCACAAAAAACAAAAAGGTCTACTTTGTCATGCACTTGAAGCGTATGGCAGCTACCTTATACATAGTAACCTGCAGAAATCTGCATTAAATATAATATTTATAATTAATGAATTTAGAGCTAAGTTATCAAGTGTTATTATGCCAAATATCGGCTTCTTAACTTTATCAGAAGAGTTAAAAAATACTCTCTCTGGAATGCCCCCTCCAGTAGCTTGTCCTAAAGGCCCGAAAGCTCCTTATTCTCAACCAGCGCCGACGGCTGGTATAGATGGCATCTTTGAATTACCGTAAAATGGGGTGAGTAGGTGCAAAACTGACATTCAAACCTCGATAACATTTTATTTTTACATATGCAAACTGAATGGTGTATATAATAAGTGTTCCGGAAGTTTGTATTTTCGTTTTTATTTTATTTTGGGTAGCTCCATTTCATAACTTTGACGATAAACAGGAAAACCTACCTCACTCCGTAGTCCCTCGTATTTGGGGTGAGTTGGGTTTTCATACAAAGGTGATTTTGGAAGATTGTTGGATCGATTTTTTATTATTATGAGTATTACTATAGCTCCAATTTAAATTGGAATGCATTGTTTTTGTGGCAGTAGCCTTAAAAAACCATCTCACCCCCCTTTCAAACCTTCTCTCCCCATTCATAACCCAACTGTCCCCGCGAAGCCTACTCACCCCATTTTACGGTACTCTCAAGACAAAATATTTTTCTATTTTCCATTTAATTGTCACAACAATATTCTTAATCGTTTTTAGGGTTCTGTACCTCAAAAGGAAACAACGGATCCTTTATAGGATCACTTGTGCGTCTGTCTGTCTGTCTGTCCGACCTTCTTTTTTCAATTCCCCCCTTTATCTCCGAAACTACTGGGTCTAAAATTTTGCAAAAAAAATACACATAATAGTTCTTTACCTATAGATGACAGGAAAACCTATTAGAAATGTGCAGTCAAGCGTGAGTCGGACTTAATGTACGTAACCCTTGGAACGCGAGTCGGACTCGCACTTGGCCGGTTTTTGGACAATGCGACAAATGGACAAATCAGAAGAATCGGAGTTGTGTAGACGCCCCGCCAATGTAGCATAAGCGCAGCTGTGTATTTGCGCAATCATGTAATCTAATAAAGCGCGTGAAATAGCGTCCGCATGCCATGAGGCCTTGTTCGAATCACTCGCAAAGCGTAGGGTGCTATGGTCAACAGGGGCCTTACCATGATGTCCTTATTGCGATTCTATTTAGGACCTAAACTTAATTGCTAAAGGACGGAGCTGCATAATGTCGCATAACTCCGTCCCTTAGCAATTCAGTTTAGGTCCTAAACAGAATCGCAATAAGACATCATGGTAAGGCCCCAGGAAGCAATAGGAATACAGGCCTGATCCAACCGTATTTGTTTTGTCTGCGTCCTCTGTGTTTATAGTGAATTAGCAGATGCGACCTTTGACAGGCTTTGACTGAGCAAGTGCTACCCAAGTCGCTATTTATTCATCGTGGTACAGGCGTGACGCGTGACATTTAAACAAACAAGTCGGGATTTTGCCGTCGTCAGTGCTTTGCGTTTTACGAAGAGGCAATTTAGTAAATGATGAATGAACATAACGACTTAAAATTTGGAGATGACAATCGTAAATCTAAAATAAAATTATGCACACGTTTAACCCTTTATAAGGTCACAATATAAAGATATTATAAGGACAAAGTAACCACTTTTTCTTAATCAGAATTTTTAGAACTATGATGATGATGATGATGATGATACTCCTGACCGATTTTGGCCACGGCGACTGTGTGGTGTGCTCTGGAGTAGATACTTTAGCACTTTTAGGACTTTAAGGTGGCAATGAGGCTTGAATTGAGGATTTTTTGTAAACTGGTCGGTTGAAGGGTTAAAAAATAGCACGAATTCTCAAATGATTATCCAACTGTGGGAAATATATCTTCTGAAGGAAGCAAGAAAAGTCAAACAGTGCCTAAAGGCAGACTGATCTTTTTTCTGTGTTCTCTTCCGAGATCTAGGTATTTGGTAAGGTGCTATAAAGTTTAAAATCAAATATAAAAGAAGAGTGATAATAACTCGTACGTTACCCTTATTCTAGTTATAGATTAGATCGTAACCTCTTAGAGGTTAAATGGCATTAAAGAGCGATGAGAACGTTACTGTCCTGCTTTATCTGAACAAGGATCACGATCTTATAAGGACCTTACAATATAATTAGTAACGTAATCGCAGGCGTATGGTATGGTGCCAGTCATAAGCGATTAGCGATACCGATATAATAGTAGATATAATCATTAAATACAGCTTTTTCTCGCTTATTTATAACCACGCTACAAGCGTTAATTGTTTGTTTAACCTGTCATTTCGACTGATGCATAAATATGTATACCGTTCGAATTTAGACAACGCTAGCATTCCTGCTGCATTATTTCAAGGTGACATTACTGCTGACTCGATTTCTGACGCAAATGTAAAATATTTAGACAGAAACATTGATTTTGACAGTCGGCAGTCATGTTGCGCTGCCATACTGCAGCAGTAATGAAGCCGACTGCATTGTTGCAAGAAAAGTCAAAAAGATAATTTTATCGAGAAATTAATATGTACATATTAAAATTGACATTTGTGGCAGTACTACAATGCAGTTGGCAGTAATGTCGCGCAGCAATATTCTGAACTGGCGGCCTAGCCAAGGTGACAATCGCTTGCGCTTCGCCATTGAATGGCTTTGTGTCTCTCTATCGCTCTTCCATATTAGTGTGACAATGACAGTTGCCTTTCGTTCGCTACGGAGCGTTAGCGATTGGCATATTGTCTACGGGGCCATCAGTGCCTTAAACCGCTAGCGCTCATAACTCGCGCCTGCGCACCTTTACGACGGTGCTGTATGGAAATTTATGGCACGCACAGAGCGTTTATTAGTCGCAGACCACCCGCGTTAGTCTATGATCTATGGTGCCTTGATTGCGTGAGCTGGCATGCTGGATCATTTTGGGGTGATTAAGTTGTAACCTTGCACTTGGGATTCTAGAGATAAGTTGTAACATTACACTTGTCAGGAATGACTTAAGTAGGTATAAAAATATGTGTCGTCCTCGAAAGAAGGGACTTAGTGATTTTAATGAACCTTAGTTAAGTTGTACAAAATGCTGATGTTTTGTTTTTACAACAGTTAAATATTATTGATTGTTACACCTACCTATATCAGAGATGAACCTAATACTTATCTTAATGTAAATATCCCGTTTCGAGTAGAGTATTCAACTTTTGCATATATAACAATTTATTACCGATATGTGATGAACTGTTGATTTGCAAATAATGGTCGAGTAATAATATGATAGTAGTGTTTGTCTACGTGACAGCATGATGACAGTGCCCGTCTCTTTCAATCGCGTGGTGTTAAAGTAACACTTATTTTATCATGTGGACAAACTAGATACCTAAAGTCATCCATAATACGCCTGCAGATCATTAAAGGCTTATTTAGATGAGAGAACTGGCGTGCGAATTTCGCTACATTGCAAAAATCTCAATTCCGCAATGTACCTGAAAGAAACTCGCAGTTCGTGTACAGTCTCAGTGAGCCTTAAAAATTGCTGAAAAAAGGAATAAAGTGCCAACGAAAACTGCTAGCCACTTATTGCGTTAATGAATATTTTAACACTAAAATAAATTATAACTGTTTCATGTGGAACCGCGACACAGAATGCATTCGATAAATTATCGCCGCCACGATTATCGACATATTTTTAAATAATTCGACTAATATTTAATTGGGATAAGATTATACGGTCCAAAGTATAAGTATATCTTAGTGTAAATTAAGTTTTGTGGGTTAAATATTTTAGTCTGTCGGTTTTAATCAAGAATAATGTACTCGAACGCGTTTCTTGACGCTAATGTATGAAATATGTCTAATGTTTGGCATGTCCCACGTTCTGCCCATTTGGAATGTACATTTGTATAATGTGAAAGATTAATAAATCATTTGGTTTTGGTGATGGTACTAATATTAGGTACCTACCTATTTTAGTCTACCCTACTAACCCCCTAGCTAATTAACAAAAAAAAAGTTATCCAACAGTAGACTTGTATTGGCTACGTGCGAAGTGCATGCGCATGCGGTGGTGGAAATTGGAACTAACGAAAGGATAGAGTCTTTAACATTTCATACAAGTTATATGGCTCGAAATGGAACTTTAATTTACGATTACTCCTGAGATATTAAATTAAATTGTATAGTGTACGGGACCATTGTAATCTGTATGAAATGCTTAATATAACTAACGTAAGTATTTTGATTAAATGGACAAAGCATAGCCTTAAAAAAATGGAAGCAAGAGACTTCAATTACACGTTTCCAGAACCGATTTTGGTTATTTTTAATTTTAGGGCTGCCACAAATAAAATAGGGTGCGAGTGCGATTTTATCAATAGTTTTATTAGGGGTTTCGGTTCAATAAGCATTCGATTGATAGATGTTACGTCGATTAAGAGTTACCCCTATTTTGTGAAAATGTGGGTGCGTTAGGTTGGGTTCTTTAATTAAACTTCATGACCCTACAATAAACAGATAAAACAGTGTTTAAGAATAGATTGGCCCAAAAATATATCTATAACTAACAAACAATTTTGTTTGTGTATCAAAGCTATATTATTTCCTTTATTTCATTTCAAACTTATTATTATTATTATTTATTTAATAAAAATACAGTGTTACTCTTAAATATAGTTATAGCCCCGCAAAACTCAACAATGAATTTGACTGTGGGGTCATCAGTCTCTAGTTATGTAACTTAGAATAACTTATAGTAGGTAATTAATTATTACAATATACTACTATTTTGAAGATAATACGTTTCGTTTTATTTAAATGATGTACCTAGTTTTAAATTCAATTACCTATTATTGGATTATTGGTTAATAAACAAAATGTTGTCGACATTTTTGGACCACTCTGTCTGTCTGTATATTTTTTCTGCCTTGCTAGAGCTGTAATGCAGCTAATGCAGCTATAGGTAATGAACGGAACTGGGTCCATTTTGTGATTACGTTATTAATAATGCCTCAATAAAAATATTACTTACTTTTCGTAACGTTAACGCCATTTAACCCATTCCAATGGTCCCTTTTTCACACCGAACGACATCGAATTTGTTTGTTGGTTTGTAAAAAAATAACAGCTTAATTTACTTACGAAAATGTTTATGTAAATAAGCGCATACTTGCAAACCTTCATCTTAATCGGACCTGCTTCAAATCTCTCACTTGACCAGTATTTTAATTAATCCTTTCAACACTCCCCCCTCCCCATCCCCCTTCCTCCTCCTCGTGCCATGCGCAGGCGCACGTGCCAGCAACAACTGCATTTTCAGATGAAACAAAAACAGATTATTAAAATAGCTTACCGAGTAGGTACGGTTTCAAAAGTCCCGGATAAGATAACGCGTCAAAAGTATATATTTAACAAAACGAAAACATTCTAATAACTTAACAAAAAGGAATATGTATCTATTATGATTCAACAATACATATCTTTGGTCGCGAACTATAGAAATATGTCTCTAATTGAAAAATTATTCCAAATAAAGTCAGAGAAGGGAGCAGTATGTAGTTATGTACACACTCGTTCTCGGCCTGTCTCGGGGTGTCTCGACGAGTGTGTACAGCCGGCAAGGTTTGGAAAACAAAGTCGCTTCACGCTGTCTGTCCCTATGTATGCTTAGATCGTTAAAACTACGCAACGGACTTTGATTTTTTAATAGATAGAGTGATTCAAGAGGAAGGTTTATGTATAATTTGTTAACCCGTGCGAAGCCGGGGCGGGTCGCTAGTACGGTATAAGTAGTTTACACACAGTATTTCTGCGTTGCCCATTTCCTATTCGGTCATGAGAAATTCTTGATTCACGACAATTTACACGAAACTCAAACAGATAAGCCGATAACAATATTGTCGAAGCAAATTCTTCTGTCGAAAAAAGGCTACGATTGTTCGTCGTTATCGCCAGGTGTTGCGACATGCATTTTATGATGACTTGTAATTGCATGATAATCATACTCTGCAATCTACGTTCTTTATCTGACTTGCTTGTTTACTAATAGCACTCTGGAATTCTCGTAATGTCTGGTAGGATAACCGAAGTTATTTTTTTGTCATCTTCCTTTGTCTGACAAATGTCTGATAATTCTGTTTTTTTTTGTTGTCCATTTGTTCAACACAAACTTTGAGATAAATTGGCTGCAAGACTACAAACTACGTGAGTTACTAACTCGGAAAGGGTCAGTAGTCAGTACGCGACACTGCATCTAAAAATACGTCCCTACTTCCTCCGGCTAAATATACGTGCGCCGGAGTGGTTATGGCTCGTAAACTGTTATCGGATCAACACTGGCGGTGAACAACGAATTCATCAACAATTTTTTCCAACCTCCTATTCAGAAAAGAGCTTTTTCTTCCCTGCTAGGAGGGATCAAAGTGGCACTTTTCCTCCCTGCTAGGAGGAATTAAAGTAACACTTTTCTGTTCTAGCACACTATTTTTACATTTTTTTTCACATTACTTTTTAGCTTAAATAATCTGTTTAAGCATCAGATTGTGTCAACACTAAGATTTTTTTATTTTCCTCATAGTTAATGTGAAAAGCAGTAATGTGTCACACGGTATCAAAATTATTTCGCCTTGGGCGTTAACAGAGACATTACGCTCAGGATTTTACTTTAGAATTCATCGCTTCATTCAGAATCCTGAATGTACGCCCTTGACGGAAATATATCATTTTGATCCCTTGTAACTATTGAAATAACTATATCTAGTCTTCCCAGAGACAGTTGTTTTGTTTTTGAATTTGGAACCTTTAGTGAAACAATATAAGTTCAAAATAGATTGTGGAATATGTACAAAAAAATGTAGGAGGCGTCTCGGGAGGCTAGAGGTATGATGTTTTTTTCGACGTATTACTACCTGTTAATGTACCGACTGATAAGTAGCTTCAAAAAAGCGGCCAAGTGCGAGTCGGACTCGCCCATGAAGGGTTCCGTATTTAGGCGATTTATGACGTATAAAAAAAAAACTACTTACTAGATCTCGTTCAAACCAATTTTCGGTGGAAGTTTACATGGTAATGTACATCATATATTTTTTTTAGTTTTATCATTCTCTTATTTTAGAAGTTACAGGGGGGGGGACACACATTTTACCACTTTGGAAGTGTCTCTCGCGCAAACTATTCAGTTTAGAAAAAAATGATATTAGAAACCTCAATATCATTTTTGAAGACCTATCCATAGATACCCCACACGTATGGGTTTGATGAAAAAAAAATTTTTGAGTTTCAGTTCGAAGTATGGGGAACCCCAAAAATTTATTGTTTTTTTTCTATTTTTGTGTGAAAATCTTAATGCGGTTCACAGAATACATCTACTTACCAAGTTTCAACAGTATAGTTCTTATAGTTTCGGAGAAAAGTGGCTGTGACATACGGACGGACAGACGGACAGACGGACAGACAGACAGACATGACGAATCTATAAGGGTTCCGTTTTTTGCCATTTGGCTACGGAACCCTAAAAATTAGGAATTTCCATAGATATTTAAAGGCAGTTTCTCAAAATTCAAAATGGAACCTTTACGCCGATGTAATTGAGTGTAAAATTGGAAAGTAGGTACCTATGTTTGTTTTTTGGACGGGACTGCTCAGGGCAGCACACTGCACCCCTTAGTGTAAATTTCATTCGATAGCGTGACGTGATGTACGCGTTTGAGTTAAGTGTCATTTTGTATGGGAGTTTGAGTTTCCAAAACGTCCCGCTTGGCGCGCTGTTCAAAATCCCATAGATACAAAAATAGACATAACGCAAACGCGAACGCACGTCACGCTATTGAATGAAATTTACACGAGGGGTTATGCTCCATCAAGCTGTCAAAATCAAAGTTTGCGAGTAGGTTTTCAAAGTTTTCTTCAACATTTGTGGTTTATTGTACTTGAATCTTTAGGTGATTTCATCACATTAGAATCACGTGTGGTGTGTAGTATTCACCGTAATCATTCGCTAACCGTAGCACGCAGTCTGAGTCACACAAAAGTCGCAGTCATTACGGAGGGAAAGACCCACATCTTAGTAATCGAGTGTAGGTAATACATAGAAAAGTTGTAGTTCTCGATTTCACCATCATTTCGCGTGATAAGTTATCACTGATAATTTAAACGTATGTACGGTATGTAAGTATTAGTGTAATGTCGAATATTATACTAAATCGGTTTCAATATTTCGCTAGCTTAATTCCTCTTTTAGCCGGTATAAAGCGTTTTTGTTGTTTTGAATTATGATGAGCTTTCTTTAATTCCAAATTAATTCCAAGATTTCTTAAATTTATCTTCATTTAAATCGACATTTACCGCATAAACAGCATGGGTACTGTGACATATGTCATCACAGTACTATTTTGTGAGATTATGCGTTTTATGATTATAAATTAAATGGAGATGACTTGTGTGTACTCTTACTCTATAAAAATTACTATAGAAGGCTTGGATAATACAATGATAACTAGATATAAACATACTTTTAATTTGAAACCGCTTTATATTAGTAAACAAGTGTCGTTAGATTTTACCTCGATTTCGACTTATTTTTATCCCGATACGCGCGACCATAGTAGGTAGGTAGTAGGTACTCGTACAAGGATGGCTTATTTACAAGCCTTTACAGTGCGTACTATTTTGCATAAGCCTCAATAAGGTGCAACTTCCGTGCACATGTGATAATTCCCAGTCCCGTGCGAATGGCCCACAGTGAAAGGTGTTAACAGCTCACTACGATGCAGGACGCCGATTCTGACTTACTGATTTGTTATAGTTTGGATCTTCTATTGACACGACTTACATTACAGTGCATCTCAAGCGTACGAATAAAAGAAATGTCTAATGACACGACTTCCGGTCATTAGAGATGTCGCTTATTTCGCTCATTTCAATCGCAACAATGAGATTTTGTCAAAGTGGAATCAAAACTGTAACAACATTTTATATCAGAATCGGTCTCTAAAGCAATGCAAGAACTTGCACGTCTTCATTTATAATTCAGTTCTATTAACAAGTTTTGAAGAAAGTTTATGAGGACGGGAAATAGTGCACTTTCAGTTTTTAGGGTTCCTTACCTCAAAAGGAAAAAAGGGTGGGTACGGAACCCTATAGGATCACTCGTCTGTCTGTCCGTCCGCCTGTCACAGCCTATTTTCTCCGAAACTACTGGACCAATTAAGTTGAAATTTGGCAAACATATGTAAGTTTGTGACCCAAAGATGGACGTGTAACGTAAATAAATGAATTTTAAATATGGAGGCCATTTTTGGGGGGTAAATGTGAAAATTAAAAAATAAAGTTTTTCAAACTATATATCGTGTTACATATAAAATGAAAGAGCTAATTGTAAGAATTTCAAATTTTTTTAAATATAATTTTAGGATTAATAGTTTAGCAGTTATTCAAGAAAATAGGCAAAAAATGACCATTCCCCCCCTTATCTCCGAAACTACTGGGTCTAAAATTTTGAAAAAAATACACAAAATAGTTCTTTCTTCTTTACCTATAGATGACAGGAAAACCTATTAGAAATGTGCAGTCAAGCGTGAGCCGGACTTAATGTACGGAACCCTTGGAACGCGAGTCCGACTCGCACTTGGCCGGTTTTTTTTTCTTTTGATAACTATCTCCGGTTGCATCTTACCATCGTGAAAAATAAATGTATGTATATTAGCATCTGGCTGGAAATTCATAACAAATTCATTATATTTTTCGATCATTCCTTAATTTCCCTATCCACAATGCAACTAACCTCAAAACAAACATTCATATCAAACCGCCCTACAAACGCATAAAGACTTGCGCAAGCGCATTGTAAGCACAGTTAGACAAAGAGCGTGTTTACATCCGCTATCTGCTGGCAGGTGCGTGATAACGTGATTTATGCGTGGGATGCTGCATTGGAAGATTTATCGTTATACTGGGTTAAAGGATATGTTTAAGAATGACTATGGTGGTCTACTATAAGTTTATTGTAATCAACCCACTCTTGTGTACTTACTTTTGTACCTTATGAGTCTTGCCAACCCGCCGCCAAAAAAAGCCGTATTCGAACAATAAGATAGATAGTTATTTGACACTGACATATCCAATCCATATCGTTTCAATATCTAATATTTGACGTATCTTATTGTTCGAATACGGCTGATATATCTCTCAAAGCTGCTGCTATACTATTGGAGTTACGCTCTCATTTTAAAACGACAAGCTGAAATAATGTGAAACATAGCATGCAATTTAAGTCATTAACATATAAATATATATATCTGTGTCTCGTATTAGTTGCAGTTGCTAAAAACGGTTATAGGTACAATTAAATAGAACATGTAGCAGTTTTGTATGTCAAACTTAGACTTGCTCTATTTTCTTTAGCACCTAATAGAAGATCTGTGTAAGCAGTACTTGTAGGTACTTACGCATTGCAAGTGAACAAGCGATGTTAAATGTTGTAAAAAAAAACTAATTGCACACTGCATTTGACCGTAAAACAAGAATATTGACACTAATAACGTTAACAACCGCATCCAAGATGCCCCGCGGTGCACTGCCCGTTAATTAATTGTCTGCACTCTCCTTTTACATTCAAAAATGTTGTAACCGACTATGGAATCCAACGACACTTACTACCTTTATCTTCTGAGACGACACCAGTTACAATAACGATGTAACTAACTATGACTTTCGAAGGTACTTACGACGTTTTGACCTTGGAGTGAGATTGCTACGCCAATCAGAATAAGTGGCACATTGGACAATTCGTGTCGCTAATTGTGTCGATTTAGTCGCAATACGAGACGTGTTTTATTGGTAGGTATTTGAACTTTTACGTACTTCGACTTTGATTGAAATGCGAGTTTGAACCATCAACGACTTGCAGATTATTAGGCAACAATCGGTCCAAACATATATTTACCTAGTATTAGTATCCCACCGAAGCTTCGGTTTTGATGGTTTCGGCATGGAAATCATGGTTCGGCTGAAGCTTCGATTTCTGCGAAAAAAAACTGCCTAACCGATTGATCACGCCGAAACCGTATTTTCGATATAGTCCAATGAAATTTTGGTTTCAGTTGCGGCAGATTTCGGCATAAAAATTATGGTTCGGCCGAAACTAGTAGAGCAAAACCTTCGGTTTCGGTGGGAAAAAAACCCGGTTTCGGTCGGACAATAAATATAAGTGGTAGGTATAATAAAGTTAATAACAATCACGTGCCAAGTGACACAGCGTGATTCACCGCAGCCTCAATTTATGGTAAAAACATGACAGTGACAGTGCATATGCTCTTCAGTCACGTACGTTGATGCATCAGCCTTCTTCTGCGGAATTATACTGAGCTTGTAAGGAATAGGGAGTTTTCGTGCGGCGTATTTGTAGGGTGTTAGAGCATAAAGTGCGAATTTTAGGTACAGTCAGCAGCAAAAGCTGCCAAGCGGGCGAGGTGTTCAAAATTACCTTGACGCGCCCTTATTCACTTAACAATAAAGTCGCGTCAAGATCGTTTTGAACACCTGGCCCGCTTAGCAACTTCTGCTGCTGACTGTAAGTATATAAATCTGAAGACGATGAAGAAACATTCACTACCTAACTTACGTTGAGATGAAGACGTTCCACAGCTATGCAGCAAAACAAGCGTTATACATGATACAAATATTTATCTACCTATTTAGTATATTATAGATATAGGTAGGTATAGAGAAATTCCATTGCCAAGAACAATACGCCTTAATTACTCAAGGTGTTTTGTTCGTAATGTCAAGCTGTACGTCATCGTCCAGTAAAACCTACCTTGGTACCTACCTATACCTAGTTCATACCTATGAACTACTACTAGGTACAGGTACAAGTAGGTAGGTAGGTAGGTGGTAGGTAGGTAGGTAGGTAGATAGGGTTCATACTAGGTATAGGTAGCAAATAACTGTAAACACTGGGCAGGTTCTGCGATGTAGTTTGGTAGGTATAAAAGTTTGTTCCATCAATGTTCTTAATTTCCAAAAACAAAAGATATATAAATTAGCACTTTTTGTTTTCATTAAGTACAACCTGCTACGAAATTCTACACAAGTGTTTTTTAAGAACGAATGGCGAAATATAGTGTCGGAGGCCAAAATCCACTTCGGATCGCTGAGCCAGTGAAGTGACTGAGTGCTGAATTTCGGTTACATTTCTTATTAGTACATGCTTCAAATATTTGAGCATGTTAAATCTGTTGCATATTCGTCACAACAGCATATCTAGGTTCTTTAACATCTCTTAGTCTTAATAAAAACACCATCAGCATGCAAAATACCAAAATAAAAATCAACAATCCATCTTATTGTTTTATTTAGAATAACATTATTTACGACGTCAACTTTAGATAAATGACTTCCTTTACGATATATCGACATACCGCATGTCGAATTGTTCACGAGCCCAGCGGTGGGACAGCCCAGCGTTCCCCATTCCATGATTGGTCTCGCCCCACCCTCCCCTTTTACGGACATGGCTGTATTTCTCAATTTTTCACAGTAAAGTTATGAAGACAACAAAGTTGACCGCTTCGTTACGCGCCACATGTTGTATAGTTTTTGTTTGGCGTTACGCAATCTGGCAATATAGTCAAAAATAAGTCACAATGTTTAGGAGTTGACATGTTTGTTACATGGATAATTATATTGCTGAGTAAAGTTGTAACAAATACAAGAGTTATTCCTTAAATATTTTGGTGTCGCTAGGTACTTACCTATAATCAACAAAAAAGTCCTACAGTTACTATAAGCTGTTTAAATGTCGGTTCGTGTCAATAATCGAGTTTTTTCGGGCTATTATTTGATATTTTTTACCAGTCCGTTTTTAATGACAGAAAACATTGAGAGAAAACCTGCATCCGGTATAATAGTAAAAAAATTCAACGGTATGTTCCGTGTGAAGTCTCTAAGAAAAATGTGGATTATGACTAGTGAGTATTATATTCTTTGATTATGACTTAAAGGATGACTCACGCTAGACGGTCTGAACTTAGCACTGAAACATGCATAAGTTGGTGATGATAATGGAGATAAAATCGATATCTCTAGTCTAAGGTTGTAGCGTAGCATATGATCAAAACAAATATTACCTCACTCAGTTCCCACCATAATTGGACAAGACAAAATCAAACAGATTTCATCTCGTTTAATCGACACGCTTACGCGATTCTATCTATCACGATGAAGTTTTGATACAAAGGTTCCGCATTTTTTGGATTTTTTATCGTTTTTTTATGTTTATCGGTTAAATGTTAGCTCAATCGGAGGGCTGGGGCGTGTGGGGAATTTTGTTAGGTCATCGTTGGCTTTCAACCCGCCGGGGAAGTAAATTAATCACGGAATTTATAAATCTCCTGAACTGATAGCTATTTTTTAAAGTCAATAATATCCATACTTTAAAATCTTTAAATATTCTCCATGTGAGATTTGTGAAAATAATCACAATGAACGTCGATAAAAAAAAAACGGTAACAAAATAAATTCGTGACAGACTTGATTGTAAATGTAATTTAATATACCTATCACGATTACATATTCTAACTAACTTCGAGCAAACTTCACAACCTTTATAATCGGTAGCCTTTTGAAGAACAAAATACGAATTTGGCTTTTATTTCTAAGAAGAAGATCCTTTATAAAATTTGTTGATGACGAGATTTCTGTTCTGTTCACATTATAAACTGTCCCAGATCCCGAGCAATAGACCTAGCACAGGAGTATTGCGAATACCCCAAGACGGGTATAGTCTATCTTGCGGGCGAGATACTGTCACGCCACTCCTGTGCTAGGCTTACAGAGCCTCTTCCTATCTAAATAAGGCTGAACAAATGACTCATAATTTCCTAAGATAAAAAAATATAACTACATCTTCCCCAGGTTTCGGCCTCTTCGTAAAGGCTTTAAACATTGTCATGGCGTCAGCATGGCGATCAGATAGAAACGGGTCAAACAATCGCAGACGCTGGCTCGGCTCCAGCACGCAAATAGCCGGGTTCATTCCCGGACGCGAATCGTATTCCTATACCGACTCAGTGTGACGTTTTATTGATCTTCAGAACTTGTTGATGGATTTGTGGATCCTTACGATCGGGGCATCCCAATTGCACAACGTCCATATGGTTATACGGAAGAAAATCAAGAAACTCATCATAGTCCGAAATGTTTTATACTATACCTATTTGTAAAGTGATAGGTAGAGTGAAATAATTGGTAGGTACCTACTCCAAATGTGTCAGAGATGTGTAATGTTGTAACGTAAATGTCCCAGTGCTGGTGGCCAAAAGTTGTCACAACCACAGTCATTAATCTCTTATTTTAAGCAATAACTGTTGGGTTGGTGCTTGATTGGCTCTCAAGCACCAGGATTAATGATTTTCAAAATGAAAGCGCTGCTTGTCAAGCAAAGCTGTTTCATCGCTGAAAAAAATCATTACTACCATAAACTATATCGCATCTATGCTTGCAAAATTAGGTAATTTCTGATCTAACCGGTATAAAAAAAATCTTATCCATACTCTGATCGTTAACTTACTTGTCAGTAACGCGTATAATGCAGGTACTCGAGAACATTATTAGATTATTACCTGTGAAGAGTCGATCACCCCGCCAGGAAGGGGGCTATTCCGGGCCGCGCGTGCGCACTCTATTTTATCGCGGCTTTCAAACCCGGCGCGTTGACAGCAACGGAATTAACTTCGGGCTATTAAAAGTTTATTATTTTAATTAGTATTTTAGGCTGAAGATGTTTATCTGCTAGTAAGAAATAACGAAAGTGTAGACGAGTTCGTAAGTTGTAATATTTCACGGTATGTTTATTGAAATATTTGATAGGTTGACGAAATTGTAACAAATTATTAGAGGTAAGGAAATAATTTGATTAGAAAAGTATTAGAAAAGGCTGACCAGAGATATGAAAGAGAAAAAGCCTGTATCGATAAAGAAGACCTAAATGGAATAATGACAAATGAACAATACTGAAAAGGAAGGAAACCGATTAAATCAAACTTTATAATCAGTAGAACATTGACAACGTATTCGTATTTTTTTGATATATATGATCATAAAGTATGTAAAGTCTTTTCAAAAGATATATTTTATCAACCCGTGTATTTTTTACGTGGCGTATTTTCAGCAGATGTAGTTCATTAAAAAACATAATCGCGTAAAATTATGTTTCTCCTGTTTACTAGAGCGACACAGGCGTCTTCTTTTATTTTAGTTTTCAAACATCACTTAACCCCATTCAACAAAGCAAAAATGATTACATCAAGCACTAAGTATCTTTTATGGAAGCTAGGTATTGATAAACCAGTTAATGTATAAACAGAACAGATGCAACTGACGTTGATTTTTAGGGCAACCACATAAACAAAACTTGCAGCAACGTTATGGCAGTTCCAAGCGCAACAGCAAAACATCGGTGGTATCCATAGTATAGATATGCGGGTAGATACATGAAAGGTGTGGTAGATTCAGCGAGATTAAAGAGGATCCCGCAGGTGCGGACCATCTGTTCTCTTATTACAATCATTCACTTTGCGCAAGTAAAGTCGAACGCTCAGGAAAACCAACATAAGCTTGGTATTTAATTTACGAATCTCCAGCTCATTGGTACACTGGTTTTCCTTGAGCTTTGGCTAGGTCACGTATAGGAATGTGGTCGTTGCTGGCGTGTGTCCAGCCACCTGGTTTCTGCGGGTTACGACAGCCCATCCGCTCTCATTACTGCATGTTTGTGCAGACAGGTCGGCCCTTAGTGACCTTTTTGCGGACTGGTGAGGAAAGGAGGGTAATGTTTGTGGAGATTAGGATTGTCTGTTTATTGACAAGTTAAATGCCTTAGATCTTTACGTAATCCTTTGTTGAGTTTTACTGATATTAGTTTAATTGATACGGAAATAATTATTGAAAAAAAAAACTGACTTTTTTTTTAACTGATGGCTATTTGACTGGTTTACCTTTTCTTTTGTAGATGACTTCTACTTCACTGTAAAATAAAATTGGTTATCCTTTATAGTGTCATAAGTATTCATATTGTTTAAGGTTGATTAGGTTTTCCTGGTGTACAATATCTAAAATATGACTTAGGGTAGGGTGGTATAAGTTTAAGTATAAGATTTACGATTACTTGCGACTATTTACACAGTGATTATAATACATTTCATTATATAAATTGAAATTTAATTATGGTTACCACGGATTATATCGCTTGTAATAGCAATTTATTATCTTAATTTGGCCATAAAACATTATAGCTTAAAATTTTGCATGTTGCGGTTAGATTAGAATCGTTTCATAATAGATCATGTCATTATCAATGTTTTAACCTTGTTGCTTGTTCTCAGGATCCTGGTGGGCGCGCCAGAAGCGGACTCGCAGTACCTGTCAGCGAACAGGAAACCTGGCGCGGTGTACCGCTGCGAGGCTGGCCAGAGAGGCTACGAGCGAGAAACGCCCCTCGACCACTGTCAGGAGATGTGGTTCGACAAGAAGAGAGGTAAGTTCTACCTGTTAACTAGCAGGAAACTTGGCGCAGTGTATGTGAGGAGGCTACGAGCGAGACACGCCCCTCGACCACTGCCAGGAGAAGTGGTTCGACAAGAAGAGAGGTAAGTTCTACCTGTTAACCAGCAGGAAACTTGGCGCACAACGACAGTCCATGTAGATTACCTGAAAATGTTACGGCAGTAGGCACCCAATCAGAATCCTGTACTAATCTGGAAATTGAAAACCCGTCGTATTTAGAAATATTCATGTTTATAAATATTTTTCGTCTTATTACAAAGGAGAAACTTGCAGTATAAACATATATTTGACGTCGACTATACAATATAAACCCACAAATATCAGAAAGCTCGCACAAAACAAACAAAATGAAAGATTAGTCTGTTGCCATAATAAATAATAAACTGCAGGCAGATGAGAAGTAATGTCGTGACTGATTCCTTGTTTATTGTGGTTGTGTTGTTTATAATTTTATATCTGCTGACCTAAACATGCGAACGTGGATTTGAATAGGTACTATTTGTTGTCGACGGCAGGTTTCGCCATGTCTTCACTTCGTAGCTGTGTTTTGGAATTTTAATTTATTTATCTTTTCAATAAATTATTCCGGACTATCCTATGTTTGCACCTGATATGTTAAGTAAATAAATACCTATAACCGATCTTGCAACTAAAAATATTTTTAAGTGTAACAAGTTTCTGACTCTTGAAGATGATTGCAAATGAGCAAGAAGCTGTGATCATGATATAAGGCAACTCGCAGCTTTTAAATGCTAAAGATGAAAGTGGACGACCGCCCCGAAACTGCCTCATCTTCCTCTATAGAAGACATATTGACACAATTTCCGCGAGGACTACCTACGTTTGTATGGAGAAAAGATCGTTCCCTTTCCTCTTAAAAACCGTAAACTAATTATTCATTACCATCTTCGTGTTTTGATGGTCGGCTCAGGACCGGGAGCGACATTTCACCTTAATCTGCATCAGGCAGTCGCGTCATGCGCCGTGCCCTGCGCGTGCGCGGGCGCATGATTTACTTACCGACCTTAACCGTACGCGGCGCCACCGAGTTTGCGCAGATAGGGTTGCCGTGTAACGTGCACCAACGGCTACCTCCCCTTTATTTTAGTACTTCCATCATCATCAGCCTGTGGTAATCCGCTGGGCGGGAGGTCTCTCCCATGGCACGCCACGGAGCTCCATCCTCAGCTCTCCACCTCACTGCCTAAGTTGAAGTTTGTGAGGTTGGCGGCCTACCGTAACCCGGGGATTCTTTGCATCCCCTGTGTGATGTGTCTATGTACTTAGGTACCTAAGCTGACACATGTTATTATCTACGCTCCCCGAGTCAACCTCTCCTGTCTGTGCTGCATCCTGTAGATCAACCTGGCTCTGTGATGGCTCTGTGAGACTACAGTTACCGTTTATAACGACATCGAAGGGACCGATAGATATACATAGATTATTGACGTTATAACTGATAGTCGCTATAACCAAGATTATAGCCTGGCAAAAAAGAGTAGGAATTAAAAAGTGGTAAAACTGTACTGTCGTCCCTTTCAAATCAATCTAAGAAAAATGGGACGACACTACAGTGTTGCCACTTTTTAATTTCTACACTTTTTTTGTCAGACAATAATTGTAAGTACTCGTATTGCACCATCACAGGAACTCAAAATTTCTTTAGTTTACCGTAAATACTGTGTATAAGATTTGGTTACAAGAATTGTTGTAAATATTATTTTTATATTTAATGTTAATTAATAGAATGGCATTCCAACACAATGTATATAATTGTTAGTGAATAAAATAAATGAATGAAATGAAATGTTGCCAACCAAGATGGCAAACTGCAAACAGAAAATGATTTATAGTTTGATAACGATCGTATTTAATTCGCAATGAAATGTCATATATTTTACGATGCATGATTTACGATAAATGAAATATGATAGCCGTGCGATAGATAAGTGGCGAGAGGCCATTGAGTTATTATTACTATAGAGAAGCCATACTCAAGAATGAAATCGCAATCGCGACCTGTACCACGCGACCAAAACGTCGTAAGCGCCGTGAAATTCATGGCGCTTACGCGTTTAGGTCGCGAGATTCACGCTCCGCTTCCTACTATTTGTTGTCGGCCGTCAACAACTCATGGCGTAAAATACAGAAAAAACTTGTTCTCTGTGCCCTTGCTATACGTACGTAGTAATAACAGTTCAATCCAAGAGGAGGCAGCCCTAGCGAGTAGGTAGCCATTCAAGGCATAGATGGACAGTTAAAACGTCAAGTGGAAATATTAGCTGCGCTATTGTGCGACTTGTTTGTGATATTAATTCCCACTGTTTGTGTGTTCGTATGTTTATTGTCCCAATCAGGGATGTTGCGGATGCAGATTTTTTGACATCCGCGGATGCGGATGCGGATGCGGATATTTTAAGGCTTACATCCGCGGATGCGGATGCGGATGCGGATGTCAAGATTAGGTACTTAGAAAACGTCAAATATTACATTTTTAGTATTTTTTTAATAAAAAAAAAACGAAACGTTTAGTATTTGAGCAAGAATATAGGTGCGTTATATTTATTTTAATAAACAGTAGGTAACTTGGCCGACTTTTCTGGATCTAGACGATTTCGTTATAGGTAATGACGAAATTACCTAGCAAGCCGCCGCTAAGACGTTCCTGTACCCACTTGTTCGACATCCGCATCCGCATAAGCTCCGCATCGATTTTATGCGGATGCGGATGCAGATGCGGATGTTGAAAATAATGCGGAAGTTCCGCGGTTGCGGATGCGGATGCGCATGTTCGCAACATCCCTGGTCCCAATGTGTTTGTAAGTTTATGTGTAAGTACCTTATTGAAAGAAAACTACCTTTTAAACTTATGAGTCTAACACAATTTGTTAAAGAATATATTGCTTTCGACACGGTCGACACGGACGAAGTTAACTCTGCAGTGCACAGATTGCGGTGACGAAGTGTGTGGATGCCACCATAAACGAAAAATCTCTTTGAAAAAATGACGTTCAAAGTGGCACTTTTACACTTCAAGATTTGCTTATGACTTATCTTAGACGGACTCTATAGGTACAGGCCCAGGTTACTGGTTATTGATTTTACAATTCGACTTAAATAATGATTAAATAACAGTCTTTTTAGGGTGCCGTAGCCAATGGCAAAAAACGGAACCCTTATAGATTCGTCATGTCTGTCTGTCCGTCTGTCAGTCTGTCCGTCTGTCTGTCCGTCCGTATGTCACAGCCACTTTTCTCCGAAACTATAAGAACTATACTGTTGGAACAGTATCGGAAATCATGAATAAAGCACTGAAGCAAGTGGAGAGATGGTGCAACTGTCATCAACTCTCCATAAACCCAGGCAAAACAGTGGTAATACCGTTTACCAGGAAAAAGACCCTTAATGGCATGAAGCAGCTGAAGCTTTATGGAAGGGTCCTGGAAATGTCCAATGAAGTGAAATATCTAGGCGTAACACTTGATAAAGAACTGAACTGGAGAAAGCATGTCGAACTCACAATCACCAAGGCACTTAGAGTGTTTGGAATGTGTAGATCGGCTTATGGCAAAACGTGGGGTCTAAACCCCAAGGTACTAAGATGGATCTATACCATGATGGTAAGACCAATCATCTTGTACGGATGCCTGGCATGGTGGCCAAGGACACTAAAGAGAACATGCAGGGATGCCCTTATGAAAATACAAAGAACGGCATGCATGGCTATTACTGGTGCGTTTAGAACGACGCCAACCGCGGCGATGGAGGTACTGCTAGACCTTCCACCGTTACACCTAGTGATACAATCTGAGGCGCGGAAATCGTTACACAGGTTGGCCCTAACAGGCCTCTGGAGCGATAGCAAGCCAAAGACCAAGCACACAAACATGGAATGCGACAATTTCGTGAAAAGGATTACGAACATGGGCTGCGATAAAATGCAACCCAAGTTTGTATTCCATAAGAATTTTAACGTTAAAATTCCAACAAGGGCAGAATGGACCGAAGGTCTTGAAGCACCAATCCCTGATGAAAACGACATCATATGGTACACAGATGGGTCTAAGACAGAATCTGGTACGGGAGCAGGCATTTATGCAAATGACTTTAGTAGTAGTATAAGCATGGGCAATTACGCCACTGTCTTCCAAGCTGAGACTTTCGCTATAATTGCCTGCGTGCATGAGAATATAGTTAGGCAAACCCAAGGGAAGAATATCTATATACTCAGCGACAGTCAGGCGGCACTCAAAGCGCTTGAATCGCACAGAGTGGACTCTAGACTGGTATATAATGGCGTCCAAGCTCTGAACCAGCTTGGAAGGCAAAACAGAGTGCAACTGGTATGGATCCCAGGGCACGAGGGATTCATAGGCAATGAAAATGCAGATGAACTTGCCAGAACCGGATCTGAAAGCAACTTTATAGGTCCGGAACCATTCGTGGGGCTCTCACAGGGAACCATCACAACGGCTATTAAAGACCATGCCAAGACCAAACATCAGGAAGAATGGAACAGTCTGACGGGTCTAAAGCATGCAAAGCTCTTCATGCAAGGAGTAGACTCCGGCTGGAGCAAAAAGCTTTGGAAACTTAGCAAAAGACAACTCCAAATCATAACGGGGGTGTTCACTGGTCATTACGGGGTCAAGGGAATTCTGACCAAGATGGGACATTCTGACAACACCGATTGTCGTATGTGTGGCGAAGAGGAAGAGACAGTGAAACACTTAATGTGTGAATGTCACGCCCTCGCCAGACAAAGAATGAAGGACTTTGGAGCAGGATATCTGGAACCAAAGGACTTTAAAACGCTACCCATGAGCTCCATCATCCGACACATGGATATGGTGGGAAAAGCTCTTGAGTAGCTGACGGATCTTCTCCAGGGGGTAATTGCACAAAAGATCCCTATGGGTCGAAGTGTATCCGTAAGGGCCCCCGAAAATAATAAGATAAGATAAGATAAGATACTGTTGAAACTTGGTAAGTAGATGTATTCTGTGAACCGCATTAAGATTTTCACACAAAAATAGAAAAAAAACAATAAATTTTTGGGGTTCCCCATACTTCGAACTGAAACTCAAAAATTTTTTTTTCATCAAACCCATACGTGTGGGGTATCTATCTATGGATAGGTCTTCAAAAATGATATTGAGGTTTCTAATATCATTTTTTTCTAAACTGAATAGTTTGCGCGAGAGACACTTCCAAAGTGGTAAAATGTGTGTCCCCCCCCCTGTAACTTCTAAAATAAGAGAATGATAAAACTAAAAAAAATATATGATGTACATTACCATGTAAACTTCCACCAAAAATTGGTTTGAACGAGATCTAGTAAGTAGTTTTTTTTTTATACGTCATAAATCGCCTAAATACGGAACCCTTCATGGGCGAGTCCGACTCGCACTTGGCCGCTTTTTATTTATTACATCTAGCTTTAAATTAACAAATATCACAGCATTCACAGCTCGATATCGGTTGGTTTAAATTAACAAACAAAACTTAAGGGTAACATTCCATTTCTGACCGCAGCTGCACTACTGGTACTGAACGCGTCGCTGTTACTGTCAATTTCCAAAGTAAAATGAACAGTAGTGCAGCTACAGTTGCCATCCGAATGTCACCTTTACAGTTGGCTATCGTTTGTATAATTTATTTTTCGAAATACAAGCCCCAAATTAATCGACCTTACTTAGCATATTCCAGTCGCCATCCCAAAATATTTGCACCTCTCTCGGCGTAAATCTTAAGTTCTTTGTCCACAACAATGCATACGTGAGTCAGCCTTAACATTCCCGTACAAAATAAAGGGCAATCATCTCAGAAATCCGAGGCAGAGGATTTTAGGGTCCGAGGTGTAAGTATATGAGATAATTTTTGAATTTAAGTGCTCCGTGCAAGACTTTATTCAGGCCCGTGCCCGGGCTAAGGCGACTACTCATTTTCTATGCCAGCAGATCGGTGATCACTTGGTGCTTTCTATAGAAAACGAAGCTCTGGAAGCTCCGGCCCGGCTACGGCCCGGTCTAGCGTGAGTCATCCTAAGTTTGACGTAGATATATAGCTAAAATTTGGTACAGTTACAATGTTGCTTTGCAACTACTATTTACCAGTAACACTGTAAAGGAGACTCACGCAAGACCAGGCCGGGGCCGGGCCGGCGCTTCGTTTTCTATGGCAAGCACCAAGTGATCATCGAACAGCCGTCATATAAAATGACATGAGTCATAATTAAATCAGTCTAAACCGTTTAAAATTGGTAATGACATTTTAGACCCAATATGGCATGGGATACTTAAACTTAACTCTCGATGTAAGGTCGATTCTATTTTATCGCTAATATCGATGGTGAAAATCTATTTATAAAACAAAGTCACTTCCCGCTGTCTGTCTGTCCCTGTGTATGCTTAGAACATAAAACTGCGCAACGGATTTTGATGCGGTTTTTTTTATTAGATAGAGTGATTCAAGAGGAAGGTTTATGTATAATTTGTTAACCCGTGTGAAGCCGGGGCGGGTCGCTAGTTATTTTATAACCGGAACCGCTCGTCGGTTGCTTTCGCGTGCTTGACTGTGTAGATATTATTTTTTAAATGTGTAAGCAAGCATTTCGATTTCCGTGCAACGAAATTCCGAATTTCGACTCACCATTTGCTAACCGAATGAGTAATTCTTGTGTAAAGGATTTGGTATTTTTTGGTTAAGGTCAAAGGAGAAGACTCCCGTAATATGTATACGTAAGTCGATTACATACAGTCAAAAAGGAAGAGCTTCGGATCGTCTATTCAGTAGAATAGACGAAGCGAAGCTTAGCTCGGTCAGTAGGTAGTAGACCTTCTGATATTGAAACACGAAAGAGCTTGTAGATGACCTCCCCCATTATGTAATAAATATACGATATATTTATACAAAGCGACCTATACATAAATTTGTACTGCTTAGTATAAATGTATGAATAAATCGCATTCTATGTATAAAATCGGCGCGCGTGGGAACAAACCCGAGTCGGCACCCGAAATAACGTTTTACGAATTTGTGAATCAGCATTTTGCTCGTGTTTTCAACATCAGAAAAAGAAAACATTTCTATACTCTGTCCCATATTTCACCTACTTGGCAGCTTATGCTAATTTTAGGGGTAAATTACGTGTTTTAGTCACTCGCGCGACATGTCTAGGAGAACCTAGGTCTCCATTTTCACTTACTGATAGTGCTGAGCACCGTTTCACGTGTTAATTCTGTTGGTCTTATTTATTTGGTGAAGCATATACACTATAGAGGGTGTTTCCTGTAACAGGAGCAATAAATTAAACTGTAGGCTGTACTCCTCAAACTGACCAACATTTGTTCAGCAACTTTTGTAAATAACTCATGTTTTGATTTTTATTACACTTATGGCAATTATGGAATAATATTAATAAGCATTTATGGCCATTTAAACGTAGGTATTGAATAGAACTTTAACACCATAGGCGTTTCTCCTCGACCTTTCAGCTGATGCGCCTGCGTTATAATTAGCCTTAACAAGGTTTTGCATAGTTAACCCTTCGCTTTCGCCGCTTTCTACACTTAACCCGCTAATGCGCCTGATTCGGCTAATCGCCGCTAATTGGTGGGTTAACAGACGCCTGCGTATGTGGGCGTAATGATCGATTTTCATTCATCTGTAGTTACAATTTGTACACGAAGTCCAAGCAAAATGGCCATACGCGACCCTATGGTAGTCGATCGCAGCTACAGATGTATAATGTACAATAAGTAGCCTTACCACGAGTTTGATACTGATACATATATTCGCTAAAGTTTACTTACTTTCTATACATATCGCTCGCACTAATATGCTAGTACAAGTGAGATGCATAAAAAGTAAGTTACGCACACGCTAGCGAATACTTATGTCAGACTGTCAGTGTCAAACTGGTGGTAAGCATGTATTTATAGTAAGGCTAAATATTGCCTGTCAAATAAGTATCAAAAGTGCGCCCTAAATCTAAATGATAATGATGTAGTGATTGTAGTGTCATTGAAACTATTGAAATCAGAAATAACATGTGATTTTGCTGTCGATGATTGTGCATGATAAATTGGTAAGTAATATAATGCAGCTAGAAATGACACGCTGACATTGATGTTACAGCCACTATGAATGAATGAATAGTATTTATTTCAGGACAAGTCCCATATTATGTTAGCAATAGGTACATAATATGTTTTGTAAGGTAATTTTAAGTATTTAGCTATTAAGGTTAACTTGCCATACCCTATTCAGGGTCCATGCTGTTCAATTTAATTCAAATGCCATCTGTACCTGTAAATACCATAGAATGCAATAAAGTAAATGAAAATGAAAAATGTTAGTAACAAGTTAGGTACTTAAAGTTAATGTTAGAGTGTTATAAATTTGCAACTATTATTCCAGACTGTAGACAATTAAAATAGTCGGCTAGGTTTGCGGTTATTCCATTTTACTCTTTGTCAATAAACTTGGTTTTATGAATGAGTGTCGTCACGTTGTAACAGGAAACATATTGATAGGTTTATTAAATATTAATTTATATGAATGACATATTGTCTACGCCGTGTTTTAATTCAATTATGTGGTTGTAAATATTTGTTTTTACTTGTATCTGTGTAGCTTTTAACCTGCGTAAAACCAGAAAATACAGAATATAGGGCTTATATAGTCTTAATAATAAAGCGCTTAATAAGGAAGCGCTGGTGGCCTAGCGGTAAGAGCGTGCGACTTGCAATCCGGAGGTCGCGGGTTCGAACCCCGGCTCGTACCAATGAGTCTTTCGGAACTTATGTACGAAATATCATTTGATATTTACCAGTCGCTTTTCGGTGAAGGAAAACATCGTGAGGAAACCGGACTAATCCCAATACGGGCCTAGTTTACCCTCTGGGTTGGAAGGTCAGATGGCAGTCGCTTTTGTAAAAACTAGTGCCCACGCCAATTACTGGGATTAGTTGCCAAGCGGATCCCAGGCTCCCATGAGCTGTGGAAAATGCCGGGACAACGCGAGGAAGATGATGAGTCTTAATAATAAAGGGGTAATATTCTCTATCACCTATAAATTGAGTCAAACAAAAATAAATAGGAAACTAACATTGACGGAGCAGTATTTAGAAAACACAGAATAAATAATATTATATTCCTAGAATTATACATTTAACTTGCTAAAAAAGAATAGAGTTCATAAACGCTCTAATATAAATCCGATAGATCGAGACGTATTCAATGCATCCGAGTTTGTACCTTGTTCAATTGTTGTATTACATACCTATTGATCACATACATACAATGAAAGTCAAAAATGACTATCTTTCATATTGGAAACAAGTATGATTTATAAAGAGCTGAATTGCTAATAGGTTTACTTAGTTGCAAGTGCCAACAATAAAATACCTATATTTAATTACACAAACGGGTCTAACGCGATATAATTTCATTGTTTTTACCTTTAATTCCGACGTTTCAGCTGATTTGCTCATTTGTTGAGACGTCAGTCTTTCCGTGACCACAGCTGGTGCAACTCAGCTGAAACGTCGGAATTAAAGGTAAAAACAATGAAATTATATCGCGTTAGACCCGTTTGTGTAATTAAATATGTGTACAAAACGCGAGAGTTTAAAGTGTTATAATAAAATACCTGTCCAAAAGCACAATAAATATACTACATAGTATAACTATAAACCAAAGTCGCTTTCCGTTCTCTGTCTGTCCCTATGTTTGCTTAGATCTTTAAAACTACGCAACGAATTTTGATGCGGTTTTTTTCAAAAAGATAGAGTGATTCAAGAGGAAGGTTTATGCATAATTTGTTAACCCGTGCGAAGCCGGGGCGGGTCGCTAGTGTACAATAAATAGCAGACATTCACGATTCGAGTAGAACTTGTAAAGTAACGGAAATGGTTGTGTTTGCATAAATATTTGCCTTATTGTGGCTTTTATAGAGGAAATGGTTTACTGTCGTACAACGTCTGTATGGGTAGAACAACGTTTTAATACCTCACTGGCAGACAGGCAGTTAAAATAGCTACTTAATGCTATTTAATTATAGTGTTTGCATAATTATAGGAAAATCTAATTACCTAATACCTAAATGCTGCATTTTGCATTGGGGTTTGTGATTTTACATCCTTCATTTAGGTGCTTCATTTTTATCTGTTTTAAAAGAAACTGCTGCTTGAATTCGTGACCAATATTGTTATTGTTTAACCTAATTTATGACTGATAGAGAATACCTTAGAGCATCAAGTTCGCCATTTGTATTTTTATTTTCTTGAACTGTGAAATGCAGGTTTGATAACTTACTACTATACAAATAACTTATATAGCTAACTACTTTTGCTAACTGTATCAATGTGTACTTGAACTTTATTGTAAACTGGCGACCCGCCCCGGCTTCGCACGGGTTACACAAAACCTTAACAAATTATATATATACCTAAACCTTCCCCAAGAATCACTCTATTGATAGGTGAAAACCGCAAGAAAATCCGTTCAGTAGTTTTTGAGTTTATTGCGAACATACATACATACAGACAGACGCGGCGGGGGACTTTGTTTTATAAGGTGTAGTGCCTTTGCCCTACGTCACTAAAGCGTTAATATCTTGCACTTGGCCTTATCAGGTGTTATCTGAGAAATTACTGCTTCCTGGGATGTGAACCCGCGACCCCGCCATCTAAGAACGTATTGTGTAATTCGTAGTGATGTGAATGACTGATTAGAATGTGAATGAATAGGTACGCTAGCAATATACCTTTGTATTTTTATTAGATTTATTAGATGCTGCTTAAATCATCTGTACAGATACACAAGGCCTGATGATGATGATCACGGAAAAGTATCCAACCGGACTCACAAAAACATTCAATAAAATTTTAACTTTCTGTCGATAAGAAAAGTCGTTAATTTAAATGACAAAAGTTTGAAGATGGATCAACTAACTTATATTTTATTGTGTGTACTTTAATGACATAAGTAAATATTCATTGTTGTGTAAACATATTCCGCAATAATTAAAGGAATGCTAAGTACTTATATTTTTAGTAATATAATACTTAAATACCTAATGATTTAATTACGTATCCTGGGAATACGTCAAAAATACAGTCAAGGAAATTTATCTGTACCTGTCACAGTGACTATAAAAACCGCTCAGCGGGCTCAGCACGGTTCCATTTTTATCCACTATCACTATGCCCGTCACTTTCGCACTTACATACTTGTTAGAACGTGACAGGCATGGTGATAAATGATAAAAATGCGACCGTGCTACTAGGGCTACATATTTATTGTCACTATGACAGGGTACGAAAAGACCCAAAAATAAAATTATTTGATCGTAAATACTTGTATTATATTGGATATAGAAAATGATTAAGGCCGGAGGTTGCAAGCTCCCAACACTGTACAATATAGCTTACGACTTCTAGGTTTACATTGAAGTCAAGATTTACCGGGCCGTTCCCTTCGAGATAAATGTTGCCCTATACATAATTTATTTAATGTATTAGTTACTTTATTAGGTACTTAATAATATTGAAAAGGGTTTATACGGTTTGAGTAATGCGAAATGTAAAGCATTGTTTATATGTGGATAGCACTAGGTAGGTATACTGTTTACAGTATAAGGTATTATTTACATTAAGTACATCATGTTGGAAATGGATACTTAACTTTTGATACCATATTTACTTCGTCTTGATGATCTTGAACTTGATACAGTTGAGATTGATGGTTCGGTGAAAAAAAAAATTAAATGACAAATTCACGAAAATTACAGAATTTACACAAATATTTTGACAGACCCTTTACTTGGCTCCTGTCGAAGACATTAAGAGAAACATTAGGGAAAGAGAAACGTATGGAATCCTCATACTTATTGTTCTTAAACTTAAACTATGTTTCTTTTACACCTATTCTTGTCTATTCTAAACCATACTTACGTACTATGTACTTAAGAGAAACAATAAAAATATTGAGGAAATTTCATGCAAATCGCAGTCACAAGCAAAATCTTGTAAAACTGCTTCGTTTTATGCAAACAATTCGTCCAAGCACATGCCTAATAGAGCCATTCTGCGATCCGTACTTAAAAGGGCATACACGACAAAATTTAACCATTACGTTTTTCTACTTTACACCAATGGGGTAAGGTACAAATTTGTATAAATATCTGGACTTGTTAGTGTTCTAGTAGTGTAGTTATTTTGTAGCAGCATTGTGGTATAAATTCCGTAAGTAGTTACAATACAAAGTAGCCTGCGCGTGCGTTGCATAGCCAAGTACTAGCTTAGCTCTAAGTTGGGAATACTGAGAACTTGGTACTATACTTGTAGTGAATGGGTCAGTACGGAGTATGTATACGAAGTTATAAGGTTACTATCTTAGGAGCCTATCTTAACATTTTTTTTAACAACTAAATTGCCTAAAAATCATTGAACCACCAACATACCATATGAGTATTGTATTAAAAGGAGATAGATGACAATTGCGTGCGACGTCATGCTATGATACGTCACTGCCGCAGCCCCTCTCACAAGCCTTTATAAGCGGGAGCACACCTCAGACCGGCCTCTTATTCTGCAGTTTCTGCACCAGCAACGTGGAGTAAGGGTTGTTTAAGGAAGCCTTTATTTATTCTGTACATTTTTAGATTTCTGTGTATTTTTGTTATTCATTATTGAGATTAGTAAGGATCATAATTGTGGAATTTAAAATAAATAAGTCAGCTCTATTTGTTCTTCATATTTTTATTTAAATCCTGGCCATCCAATATGTCCATGGTACTAAGTATGCATTGTCATGTTCTTAATAAAGTGTAAGGTGTTCTATTACATATATAAAATCAGTTTATAAACAGATAAACACCCTGTAAGAGCACGCAATAGTACAGTTCTATTCTATTCAAGGCTGGTTTATAGGTAGACATACGTTTATTTACTATAGTTAAGAATAGAATTAGGTTTAAGAATTGTATCGTCATTTGATAGCACAACTAGCACAAGTCTTAATTATATCGTCTTTTGACAAGAAGAAGAACTATTTTTTATTTATAGTTTAGGCTTAGTTTTTTAATTTTAGTTATAATTTTTATTTTAAGGGTTTTTGTTGTTTGTTACTTGTTTTAATCTTTAATAAATAGACTTTAATTTATTTAAAAAAAAAAGAAGAAGAAGAACTGACAGCAGATAGGGCGTAAACGTATTGAATAGAAATCGCCAACTAGAAATGTAACAGCTAAAAGCTATAGTGAGTCGGACGTTGGAAATCCTACGCATTAATACCGTAACTGACATTTCAACCGATTCTAAATTAGATAAGTAATTAGCTTGAGGCTGAATTGGCGTGGGATTGTTGGTGAACTATTACACGAAACAAATACCTACCTTACGAAGTTAAGTATCGAGGCGAATCGGATCACAGGGCGAATCGTATCATCATGAAAAATCCGTGGATATCTGAAATCACTGAAATATTGCATTGATATGAGTGCTCTAAAATAGCGCTGTACATGTCTTCTGTTAGCCTGCGACGCCAGTCGTAGGCAATATTTTAAATATTAACAATTTTTTTGTCTGACTCGCCCTGTATTCCAATTCTCCTCGGTCTACTATAAGCACATTTGTGATACAAATACATATTTGTGATTTAAAATATTTAAATAGACAGGAATAGAACCCACGGGACCTCCTGCTTCGAAAAAGGAAAATAATTTTCCTTAGCAGGTTGTATCCATCGTTTCTCTAGACATGAAACATCTCATGAGCATGCAAGACTCACGTATGCTATGCCACGACATGCGCGCACGGCGCACGAAGACAAATTCGTGCGGTATCGGCCATCTGCGCGCCAAATATGCGCGGTGCCCACGCGCAGCGTATATGGCAGACGGTGACAGTGTCGTGGTTTACTACATATACCTATGATTGGCAATGAATAGGTTTCTAATTGATAATATTCTGTATGGTGTTTTTTTTACAAAAAGTAATTAAATTTTCTCTATCATCCAAGCGTTAATCCCGATTGCAAATATTTCGGATCGCAAAATTCACTATTAAGAGTTAATATGTACTCAAAATATGTTACGGTGCCCACGCGCAGCAGCTGAGTACGGATATGGCAGTCAATGACAGTAAGGATATGGTGTTTAGTGAATCTCCGATATGATTGGTAATGAATGGGAATCAGATTCGGCGATTTTATTAAAGTAATATTTTTTCTCATCTAAGCATTTCATTTTTATTGCGGTTGCATCCTTAGCTGCTATTTCAGAGCACAGATGGGCCCAGTCTTGCAACAGAAGAAACATTCCTTTCTTTGCATTTCATTATAGCTTATTACAACAAACATGGTAGCTTTCAATACCTATGTACCTACTATTGGTTTTTTCTTACGACAGTTATTTCCTCTACTATAAAATATTACCATAATAACGTTACATGTACAATGTGACAAGCAGCCAATACATGTATTGTCTTAAGGTCAAGCTTCGCTAACTGCTGTTAATCCAACTGCCCTTAACAAGCCATTAGCGGAACCGACACCGACCGGATGTGGTCAATTCACGAAATCGATGTGCCCACGCGCATATCTTATGCCCATTGCTCAACGGAGACTTGTTTAGGCAGACAGCTTAACAGTCAACAATGTGACGGTACATGATAATCTAATCTTAGATAGCTGCCGGTTTTGAGTACTTACTATTTATATTGGCTGTTTGAAGACTCGCTGCTATTTCCTGGAGGCTTCATCTTTGTAAGGCTTTAAAATTATCTATAAAATTTTATTTTGTGAATTAATAGCAAATTAAAGATACCAGTTAAATTAAAGCTAAAAATAATACAAACAAACCGCTCCCTGCCAAGATGCTGCCAGTAGCATTATCAGTTTTAAGACAATGTATAAGTATGTATGTAAGTATGACTAGACTCCTACCTATATGTGTCAACCCTGAGAGCCCTTACGTTGATACGAAAGACAACTGTCCGTACTCATGAACACCTTTGTTACCATACAATATATCAAAATAATTATGGCAGCAACCCACATTTAAACAGTGTCAACGCGGTGAAGCAATCGGGAATCGAACCAACACCTATGCGCCCACTAATGCACCTACGCACAGCCCACGGTTAAACATCTAAGTTAAAAAGTCATATCTTCGAACGAATCTGGTCAAGATTTTGGCTTTTTGACTTAAGCTTGACTACCGAACGTTGTGAAAACATTAGTGATAAACAAGTTTTTTTATAACGATTTCCGGAGCGAATGTGTTTGTCGAAATGAGCCTGTTTTTGCGGATCAGTGTAAGAAGACTAAGAACTTCGAATTACAAACGTGCGAAGTCTTTGAACTTCGAATTACAAACGTGCGAAGTCTTTGATCTTCGAATTATAAACGTGCGATGAACGATTGTGCGACAGATTGCTATTGAGATAAACTGTTGGTCGACAGAAAGTCTCCGCGATAACGTTTTTTCGAAAGATCAAAATCGCAATAAATTGCTCGATAAAATGGTTTTGTGATGAATGTTTGTTAAAAATATCGGAATCGGAATTGCCGTGATCGCTTGCTCGACAAATCGGTTTCGCGATTAATGTTTGGTCGAAAGACCGCGGTATCGCGAGAAACTGTTGCTCGAAAGAACGCTTGCACAACACAACTGCAATGTGACAAAGTATCGATTTTGCGACAAACGCGTCTATTTCGATTTTTAAACTTACTTGCCAGTCATTTTTGTCTCCTTTCTAGTTTTGTAGCTGTTTTAGTTTATTTTCCTAATAAGATACCACACGTAACACACGTTTACAAGTTTTGCTGTAAGGCGAATACTATTATTAGAGACGGTGAAACCCAATATTATGTCCAAGCTAAATACCGCCATTTATCAAGATAATCTCTACTTAATGCAAATGATAGTGTTTTATTTGTTGTTGTCGTACTTAAACCAGCAAACAGCAGCTTTTAACCTTCAGATGGCTTATTACAAATAGAAACGTTATCCTTTGGCTAATTTATTAGCCACTAAGACATATACATAGTGCATAAATTCACATTAAGTACGTAATTAATTTTGAAACCTTGAAAGCAGGTAAATAAATAGGTATGCACTAAGCACCCTGCCATACTAAACTTTGAGGCGCAGCATATCACTCTCTTGTGCTGACTGTATAGTTTGAAATTTATTTTATGATTTGATCTGAGAACCTAACCTAAAGAGTAATTTACCAAATATGTCATAGGTACCTACACTAGCAAAAAAAACAACGGGTTGCACTCAGGAAGTGCCGGCAGAAGTGAAAACTCAATCACTATTGCAAAATGTCTGCAGCACTATGTATAATTGAGGTTAACGCCATCTAGCGTTATTTCGTCGTATTACTTGAAACCCCTAAGCACATCACTGTTAGTACTCGAGTTATATTAATACCTACCAGTTAGAAGGAAGCTCACTAGATGGCATTTAAATTAATAAAGAAAAACTCAATGACATTGAAGTAACAGTTTTTCGATCAGGTCACGTGTCCGTCTTACGTCTTACGGTCACGTGACACCTGTTACGAGTTTAACATTTTTTCCCCATCACAAAAAGTGCACAGCGCTGCTAAAGAAGTTTAGTTATGGATAATGCATCCTAATTTCTGGCTGCAACTTAAAACTTATCTCGTCGTTGTTTTGCGGTGTATGCACTGACTTAATATAAAAGAAATAGACACACAAAGCAGAACAAAAACGTCAAGAAATGTGGATCCCAATGACGTTTCGCACCATTTGCATTGATGATAAAAACGCTTACGTAAATTTTGAGTCAAGATAAATGTTTCGTACAGAAAAGAGCTTAATGTCGTAAGCATTAAGTGTCAAATTTGCAAACATAAGTACCAACACTGTTAAAAAATTTAGTCCGATGGCACTAAATTTTGTTCCTTGACATCCCTTCTTTGGTACTAACAAATTAATTTATTCAAAACCATAAAATTACCACCAGATTACATAAATTATGTAATGCTATCCAAAGAACTAACCGAAAGAAATACATTCCATCCTTTTTCCTTGCTTTATCATTGTTATTTTTACATATTTTAACGGCACATTTCGTAATTGTTGACAACTTCACATTTGAGCGTTTCAAACAAGACTAAACGAAAAAGTAATGCATGATCTGTTTTGACATCACTTTTGTGGGGCCATTTTTGGCGGCTGATTGGGTATCCAGTTCTTTATACTATATCAATGGGTGTATGTACCAAAGTTACCACCTGTGTCATCAATGTTCTTGTAACTTTTGCTCTAATCTGCGCATGACCCAAATTATCTTTTTTTTTACGTTGGATGCAAATGTAGAAGTTCCAAGTCAAAGGAAGTGCTCGATTACTTAATCAAATCCCTTTGTAACTTGAGACGATTTCCGACAGATCACATGACGTTGCCGCGTTACATGACTTTCTTTTTTAAACGCTACTCGTGTTTTAACTATGTACTTGCAACTTGTTTAATTAATAACTAACGTTATATGTACTTACCTGGTATTTACAGTAGACCTTCGACTTACGTAAAGCTTAGGCAAAAAAGCTTAGCTTAAAAGCGGCCAAGTGCGAGTCGGACTCGCCCATGAAGGGTTCCGTATTTAGGCGATTTAAGACGTATAAAAAAAAAACTACTTACTAGATCTCGTTCAAACCAATTTTCGGTGGAAGTTTACATGGTAATGTACATCATATATTTTTTTTAGTTTTATCATTCTCTTATTTTAGAAGTTACAGGGGGGGGGGGGACACACATTTTACCACTTTGGAAGTGTCTCTCGCGCAAACTATTCAGTTTAGAAAAAAATTATATTAGAAACCTCAATATCATTTTTGAAGACCTATCCATAGATACCCCACACGTATGGGTTTGATGAAAAAAAAAATTTTGAGTTTCAGTTCGAAGTATGGGGAACCCCAAAAATTTATTGTTTTTTTTCTATTTTTGTATGAAAATCTTAATGCGGTTCACAGAATACATCTACTTACCAAGTTTCAACAGTATAGTTCTTATAGTTTCGGAGAAAAGTGGCTGTGACATACGGACGGACAGACAGACGGACAGACAGACAGACATGACGAATCTATAAGGGTTCCGTTTTTTGCCATTTGGCTACGGAACCCTAAAAATCGCTAGAAAAAGGAATGTCTTTTTAATTAAATACAGCATGCAGCATGCATAAAAATATTAATTAAAGAAGGTAATCATTATAGACTCATCCCATTGAGTTTACACTGTTTATAATGCATGTTTACATACATACATCTTCCTTTGGCTATACCTACTTGATGTAGTAGATGAAAACTCAAAGTAGGACTCTACTCTGTTGGTTAAAAAGTAAGTTAGATAAGAGAAAAAACGTTTAACTTTTTGCATATCAATGCGGTACCGACAATTGTATGAACGTTTTTATGATATATTTGGACAACAAAAGTTAACAAGTTTTTGCGCGTTCGAAGTATTTCACAGCAAATAGAATGACATCAGCGGGAAACTAGTTTGTCGTAAATGTGCTGGTTTTGGCAAACTAGTTTTGCCTTCGGTAACGGCTGGCAGACAATCTAATATGTATGTGAATACGGGTCTGGGGGCACGGTAGTGCCCCCGCCAAGACGAGCAAAGCGAAGCGCAAGGGCACTACCTACCTTTTCTCGAAGCGCTTCGTCGTTTTTTTTAACCCTCATAACTTGGGTTTGGATTATACCAGATAAACAAAATTCTCGGGATATGATGTCAATAGTGGACTTATTAAACATAAAAAATTTCAGTTGCATAGCTCTTATACTTAAGATATTATTCATATCTAAAAAACCCCGATTTCGTCACTGACTCACTCACTCACTGTTGATCATCAAAACCTCTAGGGTACTTCCTGAAGTCCTAGGAAGCTGAAATTTGGTAAGTAAGATAGTATTAGTACACAAACTACAAAAAAATTCAAAAACTTGAAATTTTTTGCCCCTAAGGGGGGGAAAAGGGGGGTGGAATTTTGTATGGGAAATCAATAACCGCTGAACCGATTTAGTTGAAATTTGGTATGTAGATAGTTTTTGTAATGGGGAATGGCATAGAATAGTTTTCAACCCCAAAATCACCCCGTAAGGGTGAAAAGGGGGTGGAAAAGGGCGTTAGGGGAAAAAGAGGGTTGAAGTTTGTATGGGGAATCAGTAAAAAGCAGATTGTATAAAAGATGCCCCGAGGTACGTATTTCAGAATTTTTAATAGTAGGTCCTTAAATCACACGCGCAACCCTTTGAATTAGGGGATGGAAGCAACTTACAAAAATAATTGAAATCCCACCAAAAACATTTTCATGTAAAATGTTGCCAAGACGAAACCATAAGGCTCGCACTGACAAAAAGTTATCAGATCTCTTGTAGAGCCAAGCTTCTAACTCTACAAGCCCTAACTTCACAAACTCTACACCTTAGTCAAAATATGTGGCTTGGCCTTTTCGTTACTCCAAGAACTATTGTATTATAAAAATAATGAATAGTGAATACATTTTTCACCTTACGTCCATGTGACAGTAGCGAAACGGTCAAGCCACATATTTTGACTAAGGTGTAGAGTTTGTGAAGTTAGGGCTTGTAGAGTTAGAAGCTTGGCTCTACAAGAGATCTGATAACTTTTTGTCAGTGCGAGCCTTATGGTTTCGTCTTGGCAACATTTTACATGAAAATGTTTTTGGTGGGATTAAGTTTACTAGGTTGAGAATTTCTAGTGAAATATAAAAAGCGTCTATAGGTTCCTATTTCTGTTACGTTACTTATAAAAATTGTTAATCTTGAAAACATTGTAGGGGCCTGTAGGGGCCGATCATAGGTAGGTAAGTAAGTTGTTCGTACGCGCACGCGTTATAATAGTACATTACATTACGTACCTAGTTCAGGGAGGTGAATTCGTGAATGCTCCAGATCGCAGGTGCTTGTGGCCCGAACCGAAGGTGAGAGCCATAAATATGCGATCTGGGGCTTTACGAATTACCGCCTTTGGTTTGTCTAAAGTTTTACGTCTTGCCTTGGCCAGACGTAAAACTTACGTAAAATCCCACTTACGGGCTAGGTGATGTAAAATTATAAACTGACGGTAGACAGATTATAAACTAACTTAACCTACGTTAGATTTGTAAACTAACGGGTTTACAATCTTACGGTGTCATAAAAAAGTGACATTTGAAACTTCGTAAGCGCGATGTAGGCTTCTATCAAATTACGTTTTAGCTCCCTATCGCCATCTGTTAGAATCTTGTGACAATACGTCGACAGTGACAGCTAGAGTATGAGACGCCACAAGAACTTTAGAAGAAGCGTTTTCAACAGCTGTATTGAATTTAGTTTTTATATGTATATGCTCCTAAGTAGTAGGTATTATTAGAATGCGTTGTTTAACAATATTGGCTAGTAGGTCGCGGTTAGCCGAGTGGGCAGGTTTACAATAGCCATATCTGGTTACGGCCGCAACGAGGGCATACCGGCTGTCGGCTCCTGACGACTCAGCCGATTTGATTTGTTTATGCAATATCTGATAAGTATACTTACCTATAGATGCAGATTGGGTTTCGACAATGTGTGGAAACAATAACACTATTTATAGATACCGTTAGAATGTATATTACTTACATCAGCAATAATTACTGATGCAGTATGCGGCGCGGTACGACATACTGCTTACTGCATTGCTGCTACGACATCAAAAAATCGGGCAAAAACATCGGTTTTAACATTTGCGGCAGCTTATTTACAATCGGCAGTAATGCCGCGTTGTAATACTACTGCAGTAATGCTGGTGCCTACAGAATAAGAACGGTACCATAAGCTTGGACTGACTCTGTACCTACTTAATGTGTACTACCTACAGAACCTATGTTAGAACCTCCTTTTTGTCTCCTCGATTATTTTATTTTTCCTATTATTTAATGTTGTTTTTATAATTGTTTCAGGTAAGCACAATTAAAGCTGCATAAAAATTAATTATCGGGTAACGTAGCGTACAAAAAACGCAATTTGGTAAGTACCATCGCTGACACTGTTAACAGACAGTTCGTAAACCTTATTACAAAAGGCATAAGATCCACCGAATAAATAACTTAAAATATAGCTTGCATATCAAACGACGCAACTTAAAGTTAAACATTCAACACTTTATAGAGAGTAGAAACGAAAGTAACTCAAAATATTCAACATAAATAAAACCAACAACAGTAAGTAGCCCATTTTCCTAATGCTCGACTTAACATACAAATGGGTATTTAATTAAATACATGTTAGTGACACGTATATCGTTAAACGGGAGCTGTGCGGTGTGCATTCCGACGAAATCTATAAAATATCTATCAACTACACGCTATTGCAGTGAAAAAGGGTCCCTTCGTTTGGAAATGTTCACTCAGTGACCTGTTTTAATTGGTTTGAAAGTTTACATTTGATAGTGGCTCGGTAGTAGATGGAAAACGATAAATATGCAGTTTGATTTAAATTGAGTATCTGCATACTTTGTGTCGGAACTAGTTTGGTTAGAAATTCAAAGGTAACTGTTAGTACTTAGCTTTTATTGCTACATATAAATAGGTATAATACTAGCCTGGATAAAGCTACTGGTACTGACATGCGAAAAGTGGTGCGAAATGTTGTAGGTAGCCGTAATTTTTATGAGCTAAAGAAGATTCTGGCGTTATTCATAAACGGCTGCTAACTTAATCAGTTGATTATTGTAGTTTGTCCCTATCTGTCGTTATGCCATAGAGAGGGACAAACAAAGATCATCAGCCGATGCCGATCTGTACGACGTACCTATACCTAATGTAATAGTCAAATTAATCAAGATATTCAATAACAGTCTTGAATGATTCACGGTTAGTTTCTATAGACATATCGACCGGGATAGGAACCGTGATTACCTTTTGTATTGTATTCGATTTGTTTTGGGTAGCCCAATAACAAAATGCATGTACCGTAACGAAATATCGGGAGCTCGAAAACAATAGGTACAAAGGTACTCACGATTCATATCCCGGTCGATATATAAGTCATAATATTCAAGTTTAATGTGCTAGAGTTCTAAACTAACTTTGCAAGTGTGCACCGATTTTGAAGTGACGAAGTGTGGCAGTGCCCTTATAGTTTATATTTTCATAGGAATTTAAGTTTGTGCTAATAAGTTATCTTGATCCGATGTTACTCGATTGAACTAGTGCCGCAAGAGTCTATCGAGAGAGTGTAGTGCCGCGACAGCGCGCGTCGCGCTACTTACAAAGTAAATCAATAAAAACGCATCTTGTAAGGTGACTATGATTCAGGTTTTTGACGGATATGTTACGTTTAAGGTGGTAGGTTTTCTATAGAAAACCATCACGTGATCACAAATCACCCGTCATAAATTGAAGTTTATGTTTATTACCTACTTTATCATTATATATGTATACATATATAATATACCTATCTTCATTTATTTTTTGACACGTGTTTCAGTGTTGTGGGACTTGTGGGGTTTATGCGATAATAAACAAACAAAAAAGTACTTTTTTCTAGTCCCTTTAACAATTGAAAACCCTAAAAACGATGATATATGTATCCGCGATCCTGGGGTCGCTCGGCCATCCGCTTAGTGCTGCGTTCGGAGAAGGACCTGGCCACGTACCCAACACTGCCTGTCACTGTTGCACTAATAGCCTCTAGCCGCCCAGAGATCTATAAAAAGGTCTCCTGTTCCATTCTAATTTGAACTTTGTGTTGACAAAATAAAATTTCATTTTACTTGGCAAGGTTTGACGTATCGGCTAGAGGATATAGAAGAGTGATAGAGAGACACAAAGTGTTCCGTTGTATTGTCATAGAGCAAGCGATTGTCACCTTGGCTAGGCCGGCTGAACTCTGCGCCTTACGATTTATTTATCTATCTATCTATCTATCTATCTATCTAATACCTTTAAATGAGCAATTCTTGCATATTTATTTATTTATTTATTTATATATATATATTTCGGGGATCTCGGAAACGGCTCTAACGATTTCGATGAAATTTCATGGCGAGCCTATCGCCGCCTTTGATGCGCGCGCGTCATTTATTTCGATTCCCGGGTCGTTGACTCGCGGTCAGTGCGCATTTGTTTAAGGCAGCTGCCGATTGGGCTTGCGAAAATTATGGGCTCATGTGGCGCCAATTACAAACAGACATACATAAAACACACCAATATACATAAACATACTCGTAAACCTACATCCAAGTAAAACAAAGTCATAAAAAAGCGATTTCAGTCATGTTTTTTATATACCATGTCAGTGGCAACCAAGCGTAAAGCCCGCGTGATGGTAAGCGGTCACCGTAGTCTATGGACTCCTGCAACATCACGGGTGTTACATGCGCGTTTTTGAAGGAAGTGTTTTTAAAGGGTCGGGCCTTTAAAAACACTCCCTTTTTGAAGAACCCTACACTAGTCCTTCGAGAAAACCTCGACCGGCATCGGCAGCTCATTCCACAGCCGGAGCATTATCACATTTCCTGTGTTACATTCACAAGAACAGTAGCAGTAGAGCCTTTACAGCCATATTCCAACTTTAAGATACGTCAAAGTATTACATATTAGATATGGAAACGATATGGATCGGATATGTCAGTGTCAAACGAGTGTCAAAAGTGACGTTTTCGTTTGAAGAATCGTCACTTCTGACACTTGTTTGACACTGACATATCCGATTCATATCGTTTCCATATCTAATAGGTATTTGACGTATCTTAAAGTTCGAATATGGCTGTAATTTTCTAGAAACAATGTAACTTTCAAATTGTTATCAATCAATCAAAACCTATTTAACCAAATTAACCGTCAGTGTCCAACATGTAAATAAAGTCTAGCCATAAACAGCCATCAGTCAATCAGTGGGAAGTGTGCCGCGGCCGGGATGGAACCCGGACCAGAGACTAGTGGATAATAGAGATTGGAAGACTGTACAAAATTGTTGACTATGTCAGCAGATTGTAAATAGAGTCTAACCATAAACAACCATCAGTCAATCAGTGGGAAGTGTGCCGCGGCCGGGATGGAACCCGGACCAGAGACTAGTGGATAATAGAGATTGGAAGACTGTACAGTTGTTGACCATGTCAGCAGATTGTAAATAGAGTAACCATTAACAACAATCAGTGGCTGTGGGATGTGGGTGTGCCACGGCCGGGATAGGCCACGAGCTAGATACCTGCAGAGATAATAGAGATTGGAAGTACCTACTTAGTTAAAACATCACCATACAGCAGCATACAGTTTAGTGAATGTAATTACGTAAGTGCATACAAATGAAATGAAGTAAATATCTACCTTTAACAACGCCAACGCTTGTGCACATAATCTTTTAAAGATAGCTCGCTAGATTTCGGTGTGATAATACTTAAGTGGTCAAAGCGCTATTCAAAATGACAGCGCCAACAACAATGACAAGAAACGGAACTTTGTATGGAGATTGAAAATCTTTACTATTTATTTGTCTATGCCTGTACCCACTTGTGGATAATAGTGGCCATCCTCGATTGATTGATTGGTCGGTCACGTGTCTCGTTTAATTAAAAAAGTTCGTTATATTCGACAGAGGAAGTCTAAATTGGCTTATTTTTGGTAATTGCTGGTGAATGAGTGTGTTATTACGATGATTGGCTTATGAAAATTAGCGAAATAGGAAAACAGGAAGACTTTCATAAATAATAGTAGATTATTTCAGTCGAAATCAACCGACCCGGAAAGTATACGCATATGACCGAACTTCCACCATCGCACTACTAGCGCGACAAGGCCATTTTTGGAACTAAACATAAAAAACTAATAGCGCTGTCTTTGACATCTATTGCATTCAGCCAATATCAAATTTCTATATTCAATAATGGTTAATTACTACATACAGTTTCAAATTTAGATTTTTCTGAACCTTGGTAACTTGAAATGGGCATTCGCCCATTCGGGTTTAGGAGTTATTCAAGGGAAAATTCGAGAGACGTTAACATTTGATATTTACTTTCTCAAATCGGATTGCTTAGTTTTCGAAATATGGTCAAATACTGTGGCTAAAAAAATGGAGAAGTCCCGAATAAATTCTGAACAACTTGTCACTCTATTTATGAGGATTCTATAATATCATTATGTAATGTCAATATGGTTAAATTAATAAAAATGAAAAATATTTTTATTAATTTTATAATTTTTAATAATTTTCCACTACAAAAACGTGTCATGTTGCATGCCATATAAAAATTAGTTTAAATTTACTTTAGTATTAAGTTTTAGTTAAGTACATTGCTATGTACCCTAACAGGGTTCATGTGAACACTAGCTGTAAAATGCCCTTTGTAAGACCTTATGTAACACATGATTACAAATGCAATAAATGAATTATGAATTATGAATTATGAATTAAATAGGTAGGTACTCAACTTAAAATATTTATCATAGATAATTAAAAGAAATTTAATTACTGTTGTTAAGCTAGCTAGCTAGAATTTTGAGTAAATACGATTATTTATATCAAATGAAAAGTTCGAATTCCTGCATGTCCCTAAGGAACGAAAGACAGATAGTCACCGTTTCCTATAAGAGGCGGAACTCTGGAAATAGCCGCGCATACCGAGCGATGCATCGTATGCAGTCGCATAGTGCATAGTGACTCACGATCGACCGCTAAATTATTACTCAGAGCGTTAGCTAACATGTAAGATATACCTTGGTGACGTATGATACAGGTATTGTGCTTTGATACGTTGTAGGACACAAACCACCGTTTGAACTCAACCGCTCTTGATACAGCGTAGCAACAATCATCCGTCTGGGATGCAGTGGCCATTGATAATAATTGATGAGTTCTACTCGTAATATTATAAGGTAAACTTAGGTACTGGTGCTCGACGTGGTCCCAGTACATGTCATCTTGAAACTTAAGTCATTGTCAATAGAGTTGACAGCAGGGTGCCATCTATTGGGCATTAGTATGTCGAGCACTAGTACGTTTACCTTACAGGATTTTTAAGCAAGCAAATACTATACTCGTTTCCTAGTTCTCACATTGTAGTAGTCGATTGGAAGCCAAATACAGGCACGTGTTCTTGTCGACTCCTCTGTTTGATCTCGCAGTCGATATCAGCTTACATTGCGCAAACTTGGTTGTTTATACTCTTTATTTTGTTGAATAATGATGATGATTGCATGATGTTTCATTTAAAATAAAATACAATATAGTCTTCTAAAACAGTGAAACACACGAAGGTAACGTAGGTATTGGCTTAATTTAAGAATTGTTAAAAACTTGCCTAATTTTATTTACCATTGACACCGAAATAATAACATACCTAGTCGTATATATAAATATTCAGGTTAACCTCAAAAAATTTAACCAACCTACTTAAATACTTATGAAGTATAATTCGTACCGTTAATGTCTCTCTCTCTAAAAAAGCGGCCAAGTGCGAGTCGGACTCGCCCATGAAGGCTTCCGTATTTAGGCGATTTATGACGTATAAAAAAAAAACTACTTACTTGATCTCGTTCAAACCAATTTTCGGTGGAAGTTTACATGGTAATGTACATCATATATTTTTTTTAGTTTTATCATTCTGTTATTTTAGAAGTTACGGGGGGGGGGACACACATTTTACCACTTTGGAAGTGTCTCTCGCGCAAACTATTCAGTTTAGAAAAAAATTATATTAGAAACCTCAATATCATTTTTGAAGACCTATCCATAGATACCCCACACGTATGGGTTTGATGAAAAAAAAATTTTTGAGTTTCAGTTCGAAGTATGGGGAACCCCAAAAATTTATTGTTTTTTTTTCTATTTTTGTGTGAAAATCTTAATGCGGTTCACAGAATACATCTACTTACCAAGTTTCAACAGTATAGTTCTTATAGTTTCGGAGAAAAGTGGCTGTGACATACGGACGGACAGACAGACGGACAGACGGACAGACGGACAGACGGACAGACGGACAGACAGACAGACATGACGAATCTATAAGGGTTCCGTTTTTTGCCATTTGGCTACGGAACCCTAAAAAGCGCTGGTGGCCTAGCGGTAAAAGCGTGCGACTTGCAATCCGGAGGTCGCGGGTTCGAACCCCGAAACCAATGAGTTTTTCGGAACTTATGTACGAAATATCATTTGATATTTACCAGTCGCTTTTTCGTGAAGGAAAACATCGTGAGGAAACCGGACTAATCCCAATACGGGCCTAGTTTACCCTCTGGGTTGGAAGGTCAGATGGCAGTCGCTTTCGTAAAAACTAGTGCCCACGCCAATTACTGGGATTAGTTGTCAAGCGGACCCCAGGCTCCCATGAGCCGTGGCAAAATGCCGGGACAACGCGAGGAATGTTTTTTTGTTTAATGTCTCTCTCTCTCTTTCTAGCTATTCATCCCATACGGTGGTGGGGTCAGCTTTCCTGCTTAACCTTCTCCACTTCGCCCTGTCCACGACATACTCCTCGGATAACTTGCACTTACTTTTTTTCTCCTATAATGAATCGATGACATTACTATATTATCTGTATATTGCTGTATACTCTGTAATGTCATAGAGAAATATAGTAAGACAAGAGTGCTCACTCCATACATCAGTTAGACTATTAATTTCAGTGTCTACATCTAGCATCGAGTAGCGGAACTATCAGTACTGCTACTTGACAATAGATGTAGCAGTACTGATAGTTCCGCTACTCGATGCTAGATGCTAATAGTCTTTTTGGTACTAAAACTGATGTATGGAGTGAGCAATCTATGTAGTTTTTTCTCTATGGTAATGTGTATTTTGTATGTTGTACAAAATTGTATTCGACGTGTACCTGTATTGTACCAATAAATATTATCTTATCTTATCTTATCACTCATGTCCATAATGTGGATCATTTCCATACCGTTAATGTGGTTTACCTTAATTTTATGATAATGAATTATAAGCAAGTATTGCGGTAAAGTAAATATTAAGTGGGCACCTATCATTTAGAGACAGCATGTCTAGTAAGTTCAATGTATGTATAATGTTTGTGCGTGTGAAGTGGCTAGCAAACAGAGCGATGACGATGATATTGTCGTATTGGGCAATTAGCGGGTAAATGTGGCTGAGTGTACTTGAAACTGATTGCTCAAGTCGGAACGTCAGTGGTATATTCAGTGTTAATCAAAATTTGGGGACACGGTAGTGAGTCTGCCAAGTCAAGAAGTTTAGTTGCAGGTTACAGGCCTGCTTAGGTCTGTACCTAGGACATACAAACAGACAGAACTTTAAGGATTTATTTTTATGTTTGATGAATTGTTTAAGGTAGGTACCTAAATAATTTAGATAAATTGATTAGAAGGAGATTAAAAAATACTTCTTTTTTTTTAAGTATGTATACATATACCTACTTTACTATTTTTAACGCTCTCAATTATATCTTCCGATACTCGTATTTCAATAGCATGTGTAACATGTTACTGTTTGTATTTCCTAACCTATGCGATGGGGAAGGAAGACATTTTATAATTAACTCTTGATTAATAGTGTTGCTACGTGGCTATTAGTAGGGATTTAATTTGGTAATTAATCAGATTTGTAACAGCTGCTTTGGTTTGTTGTTCGACACCTATTAATGTTGTAAGGGTGTGTTTTTAAAAATTCTGCCGGTAGTAGTAGGTACCTAAACTATTAACAAATTTTACACAATCATCTATACATTTTTATATACATTATCTAATGAATAACTGCGTATTTTTAAAATGAGTAATTTAAGCGTTAAAATGTTGTTCGTTAAGTGTCCTTAAACTTCTTTATCAAAATACATAATTATTACTTATCTAAACATAAGTAGTCAAAGCTCCACAAAATATGTAAAAAATAAGAAAAAACTCTCGGATTAATATAAACTTTTTCCAAAACATATTACGACCCATATGGCGTATTAACACGACATATAATTTTATTAATAATACAAGTTAGTATTAGATTATGTTTAATATTATGCGTACGATAATATAAATGTGTTTTGTATAATTTCGGGCGCGGGCACCCTACCGTGACGGCGTGACCTATGACTCTGACGTTTCAATCAGTTCCTTCATCTGCATTTAGATGGAAATACAATACAATACAATACTCTTTATTGCACACCTCACATACACGTAGTGAAATATTGTGTTTTTGAATTAAATAAACCTAGGTTCGCGGTTAGTGATGGCAGACAAGTCAATAAGGAGAAGTAGGTAATCGCAACTTTATATTTTTAATACCTGTCGTTCTTCGTCGTACGTCGGTAATCGTATATTACCTACATACCTAAGCGGCAGTAAGGTAAGAAATGTCTTTAACAACCATTCATTGGTTAGCCTATTTTTCAGACATCATTCGAACTTTCCATACATTTGTAAATACATTAAAATAAACACTTGAATCAACATTTCGACAATGAACGGCAGCGAAGCGTCACTCGCACAGAATGTAGCGTGACGCGTGACGGCGTCGATTTGACAGCATTTCTGACAGCGTAGGTGATTGAAATTCAATATTCAACGGATTGATGAAAATATGTGGCGTGTCAGATATCACATGAGAACGTGATTTTAAATGTTTTGATTGTAATTTTGTGTTGCGATAAAATAAGATAAATTAAAGGTAGATATGTATCTAGATAAATAAATTCATGAATGAGAAGAATAATGTATATGTAATGTATTTGTAGTACAAAGCTTTATCGATTAAGCAGTTAGAGAGGGTTGAAAATCCCCTGAATGACTTTGAGAAAAAAAGGGTACGGCTGTATCTGATTGTTTTGTTAGACTTGGCGGGGGCACTATCGTGCACATAATAAAAAAAATACAATTCATATTAATAAGTTATTAAGAAATTCCTTCAATTTGCATTCTGTTGTGGTCGAACTTTCATTATAGGTGAATAACAAAGTTTTCACGGACGGAAGCACTTATTACGTGCCGGGTGCGTAAAACAACACTCTTAACTGAGCAATTTTGAATCTTATACCTTTAGAATACGGTCTATGAAGTGTCAGTTAAGTGACAATGATGGTACTATAGTTGTGTTAAACACTCCCTTCATCCGAAGCAAATAAAAAAGAGACGCCGCCCGCCGCAGGTAGGTGTGACAAAGAGCACACTACGTATTCGCATGCAGTGAGTGTTTGACACAACTATAGCGGCAACTCATGTCTGATCATCGATGGACCCTATTACTTTGTAATAAGGCTGACTATAAGTTAATAATGTGAAGGATGCGCCGGCGTCATTTGTTTCACATTACTGTTTACACGCGCCGCTGCCTGTGCCATAAATAATGAGCATAGACGCCATTGACAATATTAGACTATTACAACGTTTATTTTATTGTTTTTATTGGACAACACCGGATGTGATATCCGTGGGGTAAATGAGCTTTTTCTACTCCAGCACTTAAATGTGTCAATTAAATGACTGACAGTGATATCTAAAGCAATGTCATTTGAATGATTTGTCTATAGGCTCATAAGATGACTTGTTGTAAATAATTAACGCGTTTAACTTGTTTAACTAACTTTATTATAATAAAAAAATAAGCAAGTACATAAGACTGAATTATGTCGTGTCACAATCGGCGCTAGTAAGGACTGACATTACATTTGTGTACATGCATCAGTGCATTGATGCGTGTTTGCTCGTCGATAATTTCAGGCGCTATGATTTGCATTCCTTCCATCATCCTCTCCTGAATGCAAACCCATTGCAGCTGTGAAGGTACTAAGCTTCAGGCGAGGCAGTCCTTTGGTAAGTGCATCAGCTATCATGCCATTGGTACTGATATATTCAACGCTTACTTCTCTGGCAGCAATCTTATCCTTCACAAAATGGTATCGCACGTCGATATGCTTGCTCCGAGCATGATAGGCACCAGAACCTGAAATACTAATAGCGCTCTGATTATCACAGTACAAAGTTATTGGCGTACCTGAAGATTTATGCCAGAAATCATCTTCAAGTTGTTTAAGCCAAAGCGCTTCTTGAACCGCGGAGCTCATGGCCATGTATTCCGCCTCAGTAGATGAGAGTGCCACTGTGGCCTGTTTTTTAGAGTTCCAACTTATGGCAGCACCCTGAAAGATAAAAATATATCCTGTGCAGGATCTTCTGTCTAATGTGTCACTGGCCCAATCTGCATCACAATAGCCAGTTATGTTATTGCTGTCTTTCTTGAATATGAGTTTTAAGTTAATTGTTCCTCTCAAATATCTAAATATTCTCTTGACAGCTGCCCAGTGCTCAGTTGTCGGACAATTATTAAATCTGCTTACAGAATTGACAGCAAAAGTTATATCCGGGCGTGTACCCTGTGATAAGTACAGTAAACATCCCACGGCTTCTTGATAGGGTATGTTTCTTTGAATTTCATTTTCATTTTCAGCCTTCTTCAACTGAACGCCAGCTTCAAAAGGTGTAGGTACCGGCTTGCAATCATACATCCTGAATCTGTGCAATATCTTCTCAACATAAAGTGATTGGTCGAGGGAAATTGTATTCAGATTGTCACTCTGCGTTATTTTAAAGCCAATACATTGTTGAGCTGGACCGAGATCTTTTATTTTAAATTTTTCTCCCAATTTTCCTTTAATAAACTTAACAGTTTTTTTGTTGTTGAATAGACAGAGTATGTCGTCAACATATACTGCAATAAACAATATATCATCTTCACTTTGAAGTCTGTAGTATATGCAAGGATCTACGTTTGATTTCTTTAAACCAATTTCTAAGAGAGCAGCATTTAGCTTTTTATTCCACTGTCGACTCGCTTGCTTTAAACCATACAGGGCCTTGTTAAGTCGACAAACTTTATTTTCTACTTCATAACCAGGTGGTAACGCCATGTAGATTTCTTCCTCTACATCACCTTGGAGAAATGCCGTGATCGCATCCATCTGGTGTATTTTTAGGCCATATTTAGCTGCTAGGCCAATGAGATATCTTACCGATGCATAGCGTACCACTGGAGCGTACACTTCGTGATAATCAATGCCTTTGGTTTGTCTAAAGCCTTTAATGACGAGGCGCGCCTTGTAGCGAGCAATGTTGCCAACGTCATCCCTTTTAGTTTTAAATACCCACTTGCAGGGAATAATTTTCTTGCCCTTTGGTAAATCTACAACAGCCCATGTGTTATTTTCAATTAATGATTGATATTCATCTTCCATTGCCGTTTTCCATAAATTTGCATTTTCACATTGTAGGGCTTCTACATGGTCTTGAGGATCATTATCCAACAAGCTCATTGCTGATTCAGAGCTGAAACATAAGAATGAATTCGACTCTATGTTATCAATGACATCATGGCGTCGACGAGGTCTCAAATTTATACGACGCACTTCAGGGCTTATTACAGTAATGTTATCTGAAGGAACATATGTCTCATCCATATCACATGGATCTTCAAATACCTCGCTTAAATCCTCATTATTCTCAGTGTCACTTGAGTCATTGCGATTTTCTTCATTATTAGGCTGTTGTATGTTTTCCTCTATTTCAAAATATATTACCTCGTTCTCATCCCTATTATTCTTTATTGTCCTTATTTCTCCATTCTCCTTTTTATGAGCTTCGTTTTCTTCAGGTAATTTTCTTACTTTTTCAATTTCGCATTTATCCATAGTTTTGTCTCTATACCCATAATCATTGGTTTGTATTCATCGGGCAATCCAGCCAACATTAACGTCCCGAGCCACTCATCACCGACACTGAAGCCTATGTTTCTCAACTTGTGTGCTGCCGACATAATTTTATTAATATAATCTTCAATATTTGTACTTGATTCTAAGTTGGTATTTATCAAATCTCTCAGTAGCCCAACTTTTCTTAGTAAACCAGGCGGCCTAGACAAGGTGACAATCGCTATCGCTTCGCTATCGAATCGCTTTGTGTCTCTCTATCACGCGTCCATATTAGTGCGACAGGGACAGTTGCGTTTCGATCGCTACGGAGCGTTAGCGATTGGTACTTTGGCTACGCGGCCTGAGTCTTCAAACGCTTTGCACAAATTGTCCCATACCTGTTTTGCCGTTGTTGCTTCTTGCACATGTACATATAACTGTGGTTCGATCGAGAGTATTATTTTAGATCTCGCTTTTGTATCTTTCTTTTTGTCACTATAATCTTCAGTAATGACACTTTCATGCAACTCTTCATGTTGCAAATACGCTTCCATTGCAAACTTCCAAGTCGAGAAATTATCTCTTCCAGTTAATTTTTGTATTGATAATGTGTTTGTAGTCATCATTTTATCAATTTTTTATAGATTTAGGCTGAAAAAAATCTTAGTTTTTTTTTTACGCGGCAATTGAGGTTATGTTAATTTTACTTTTACTTGTGTTTCACTTTTATTACAACGTACTTTTCAAAAACTATATCAGGCAGGGACGGCCCATAACCTGTTGTAAATAATTAACGCGTTTAACTTGTTTAACTAACTTTATTATAATAAAAAAATAAGCAAGTACATAAGACTGAATTATGTCGTGTCACAATCGGCGCTAGTAAGGACTGACATTACATTTGTGTACATGCATCAGTGCATTGATGCGTGTTTGCTCGTCGATAATTTCAGGCGCTATGATATGCATTCCTTCCATCATGACTGCTAGCATTTTTTTTAAATAATAACTCTTTTTTTTTTTTTTTTTTTGCTGCAGCTGTCATAGAAAAAGTAATGTATGCAACAGCTCATAATTGGTTCTTATTATATCACTGTTGCATAAACTACTATTTTGTATCTTCCCTTTTAATATTTTTTTATTATTTTTCACTGCATTGTGGAATGACTAAATAAGAGGCCCACTGATTAACAGTCCGCGGACGGTATCGGCCTGTCAGTTAGAACAAAAATTTGACAGTTCCGAACAACTGACAGGCCGATACAGTCCGGCGGACTGTTAATCAGTGGGCCTCTTAATGTCGCCCTCGGTATTATCCGACCGATGCGACCTTCAAACGTTCAAGAAAGAGCGTACCTACCTACGGCACTAGCAACCCTCGTGTTGCAGTGTCTATGGACTACGATAATTGCTTACCATTAGGAGATTCGTCCGCTCATTTGCCTCCTATGTTACAAAAATCGAAAGCGAAAAATTAAATATTTTGATTTATCTTGTTTAGGTAGTCGCGCTAATAAATATAAAATTTAAACTAAATCACCTACTACGAGTATGTCACATACTAAAGAATTCTGCCCAATGGCTTAATCACTTTTTCTTTAAGGCGTATTATTTTTATTTCAGTTTATAATTATCCATTCTTATCTACTTTGTTCGCTCTTCCCTACCGCCATTTAGGTAACTGTGCTTCAGTATATTCAACACAAAAAAAACACATGATACATGGGCCGATAAAAATATTACATCCCATACAAAGCAAGTACTGATTTCATTATCTTAAAAGCATCAATACATCTTTCGGCGACCGAAAAAATAAACATGAAATAATTACTTCAATCTTCCCTTGTTACCCATCCGTGGGGCGTTCTACACACTTTTTAATCAAGTATTGTGATTAAAATGTGAAAACTTACCTTAAATCTGTTGTGACTAATAATACGTTTTTCGTTATGTATCACACGTTTTTGTTTTTCTCGGTAATATTGGTAATGTTTTTTCCTACAAAATAATGTGGTTGTACGTTACAAATAAAATGTTTTCAGCTATGTAGTTACGTCAGTAAGTACGTTCTTAAGTATAGTTTACTATCCCGACTTTAATAGGTAGTCTTAGGAGGCCTAGGTGAAGGTAAGATGGGGTAAAAAAGGTTTGATACCCAAAAGAACTGATCCTGTTGTTTAATCAGGCATCGTTTTATTTAAAAAAAATATTCATGTTATAAATTTGTATTTTTAAATAACTTCCTAATTTTGATCTCTTAATTTTTGTCACATTGCCTTACGCTCATTAAACATTAGAGTTTTATCGTATTAGTTTCCATTTTTAATAACCCTATATGACTTGACACACATAGATTATAACTTTCCTAGAAAATATTAACATCTAAAATACCTTGCTTAAAAATAATATAATCAACGGATGTTTTTACCTTTAACTCCTTTAATAGCTTCCCAGATTTGATTGTTCGTTGTGCACTTTAAAGTGTCATTCAATAGAACTTGCTAACTATGTAAACAAACCGCCATACTAAAATTGACACTAAATGTCAAATTACTAGTAACTTTTGTTTACATAGTTCGCAAGTTCTATTGAATGACACTTTAGTAGAATCACCCCAAATAATAGTCCGACCAAATACGGTAGTCGGCCAATCACATTAGACTGATCACTGTCAGGCGGTTAATTATGGGCCGTAACAGTTAACTGTCAAAGCTTATGTCTTCATACAGCGGCCGTCAATCAACATTGATGGCCGGTGATTTCTGACGTAGTTGGCTAAATTGATGTGTTCCGTGTGGAGAATTTTAAGTAAGTTTTCGGTAAATATATTTTTTTTTTGATCGCCACCCGCTTTCAGTTGAGTGGCCCGCTTTTTTATTTTGTATGAATACAGTTAAGTACCTAGCTAGAGGTAACTGCCAGCAATACAAGAACATTATGTCATTAAAATTTTGAATAATTAAAAACTATTTTATATTCAATATAATTTCTTAAAAAAGTATATAAGTAGGTAAGTACCTTATTTAATAATTTCTAGTATTGTTTCTAGAATGATACTTCTAGTTAGGTACCTACTCTAAATAAAATATGGTTAGATTTACCATGAATTCCCAAAACCTCAGGACATTTTAAATACTCTCACAAAAACTCTTCTCCAACATTTTTGGCTCTTGACTACCATAATTACCAGCCACGTCGTATAAGGGAAACCATTAACTGTAAGAGAGATAATATCGTTTTTGATGCCATTAACTTTTTTAAACAAACACAGGGCGTTGCAGAATCGACGCTCTTTAATTACATAGCACGATCGCAAACTTATCTCTGCATTTCCAAAGACCTTATTACATGGCAATAATGTCTTTTATCGATTGACTTGTGATGTTTAAGTTGGTTAATCGGGAATGGTTCGCGATGCTCTAAAGGAGGTGATGAAAAATTTATTGTTGTATCAAAGGGTTATCTCTTTTATGAAACCGATTTTCGGCGAAGATAGCTGCATCTTTGTGTTTTTTTTATCGATATATTCTTTTATTGATTTAACATTGACACTGATGCTTGCTTTAAAGTTACATTAAGAAATTCATTTAAAACGGGACACGGCAGTTCTTTTAGAAAGCAGGAGTAAAAGCTGTCATAAAAAATTTACTACTTATTTAGGACCATTTAAAATAGTGTTACAATAGTATTTGTCAACCAAAGCTTTTAAGACCAATTCTTTATTGCTATAACACTATGGTATGCATTACTTACTATGACTAATATTAGAAAGTGTCAACATAGACGGAATACAAAACTATATTAAAAAGTATGCGTTTTCTATAAGCCAGTGAAAAATGACGCTTAGTACTTTGAACTTACGGTCACGCTTTCATTGCAAGCAAACAAGAACTGAGTTAGATTTTAAATGACAAATTATCTGGCTTATTACAAAACCGCATTAATAATATGAAATCCAAAGGTATTTTCCGTTGAAAAATAGCTCTTAATTTCTATAAAATAAAGGTTGGTAATATTAATATTCTAAAAACACTGGTTAGATGCGTTTAAGAATGCTCGACGCATGAGTAACGCGAAGCAATTGGTAAGTGTTGTGACCATTATGATGCCATTAGAGCACGGATAAAATAAAAACAAGAGGCGATGGTCGGTAGCGGCTAGACAAGTACTGTCGATGAGAATAGTGTGAGTTGACACCTTATGTTTCTAAATAGAGTGTATTTTTTTATAGTGTATTTTAAATATACTGGATCAACCAAATCTTGTCAGTAGTAAAAGGCGGCAAATTTGAAAAATCGCGGGTTAGCAACACTGTGTTCGAATAATTCCATAATCGCGTGTCATCTGTGTGTTATCTGTGGAATGTGGATCGTGAATGACAGCCATCATCTTATTGTTTACATTCTGAATCGTTTCTATTTCAAGAGAAATTTCTGCTGTCACCATTAAATACCCAGATTATGCATGACCTCAAGCAAAGCTAAGGTGCCTACAATGTACAATCATGCTCGTTGACGGTAAACATGACTAAAATTTGAGGTTATGATAATTCACTCGAACTGACGTATGAAGGGCGGAAAAATAAACACATTTTGGTTCGATGTACATTGCTGCTTTTCTTAGCGCAATTCTGCTCTTTGAGTGTTACATGGTGTTACCCTACTTTAATTTGCAGTACATTGCTACTGACAAGATTTGCTTGACGCACTATAGCTGTTTTAGAGTACACAGATAGTACTTTTGTTAATTAAGTATTCATGCTGATATAAAAAAAATCTTTTCTGTTAAAACATTTTGTGTAAAACAAATAGAATCAAAAACAAAAATATATCTGTTAATCTGATTTCGTATTTTTTTGTAGCAAGTTTCATGAATACTGACAACTTACTTTAGTGATGTTTTACTACTTATTATTCTACTTTTTCAATTGTGCAATATGTCAATTTTTATAACAGCATATTGTGATGACACGGGACTGTACGCGACTGTCCGCAATCACTTTAAAAGCCTAACCCGCCCGTGATTAGGCCAGGCCCAGGGGTAAGGTGATGGCCCACTGGTCATTAGCCGACGTCATTACCCGACGATATGCAAATGAGACTGTCCGAGCGACAAAAATGACGTGGTCATACTATTTGTCAAAAGTTTAAGTACTTCAGTCCATCAAAATTATTTTGTCTATATACGTCTATCTTGCACGAGACTGATTGAGCTATAATCCTCACGCTTGCCGAAAGCGGGTTGGAGACTTCACGGTACCTAACCTTTGAATTTCTTCGCTAATGTACCTATGCAGGTTTCTTCGCGGTATATTCCTTCACTGAGAAGCGATTGGCCAAAATTCATGTTTTTAGTGTAATTTGTTTCCTTAACATGTCCCGAAGATTAAACGTCTTAGCTCAGCGTTTCTTATGACGGCTCGGCCACGACATTGAGCGACTTGCGACGGCGGCAGCGATAACCATAGGTTGGAGCGAGACACAGCGATCGGACCATTCGTTTACAACGTAGTATCAGGATTTTTTTTAATCTCTTCCTATGGAAAGATAAATAAAGATCCTAGAGATAGTTATGTATATGACTATGTATTAACAGCATGTTAAGTGTTTTGGCATAGGTACCTATAGGGCTTGCAGTAACGGTACCGGTACCAAGAATTTTATTTCCCGGTTCTGAACATGGCCGGAACCGGGATTCTCGGTTCTTCCCGGTTCTCAAGGCATCTTATGATTCTTTTTAAGAAATTGTTTGTGTTAGCGTACAATCTTTATAAATTACTTATTTTCATATGAACAATTTAATAAGGATTTATAAACGACTTCTTTTATATAAAAAAGCACTTTTAGCATTCCCGCCTATTTGATGAAATTAACCGGCACACTTTGCCTGCGCCTGGGCTTAAAGGTGTACGAGCAACACGGCCGTAGTCAATGCACTCAGCACTATGACGGCATACAAAAGTTAAAAATTCAACCCGAGAACGGAATATTTTCATATAAAACCAAACCTAGAAGAAGAATATTCGAATATAATAAATAAATAATATCCTACTTGTGATTTAAAAGTTGTTTAAAGATTATGGCTTAAGTCACCCGGGTCAAATACCTAGCTGTAAACTTATAGTTGTGTTTGTTTAAATAAAGAATAAAGTCGCTCAATGTCGTGGCTAAGCCGTGAGCAGGCGTGGCTCACTCTGCGATTTCGTCGCTTTGCAACAAGTAGCTACAAACAAGTACATCCGTACTACACTAATTTTGGTGGCTAGCCATAAGCCGCGCGTGGCGCTGTCGCCACCTAGCGGCCATATCTGTCCTGATCGTAACAGACGCGTTTTGTTAGAGAGTGAGTCTTCTGTACCTAGTACTATTATTTATTCTGTGCCGTGAGACAGAAATTTGTAAATCAGCTCTCGCAGAAAACATCAACTTTACTCCCTTGTTGCATAAATAGCAATTTCTGTTGGATTTTTTCAATTTCATATCAGTGTACACCAGATTTACTGGAATACTAATTATCTCTCGAAATATCAACGTAAATCAAATTAAGGTTTACAATGTTGCCTTCGAAATTAAAGTCAAAAGTCCAAAAGCCTTCCATTAGTCAGAGCGTCGAAAATGAAAAGTAATGGCGGGTGCTTTCACTTAGTATTAATAACGACCGTGTGCGCAGGATCTTGACACGATCAAAACTTTGCTGCCAGTACTTTATAAGGTTTAAAAACCGGTTAAAAACTCCTGGGTCAAAATCTTATTTAGTCATGGTAAAATCTTTACGTCACCCGTTTTATCCTCACTTTTCCTGGCGAAGGCAAGACGTAAAACTTTAGACAAACCACAGGCGGTAATTCGTAAAGCCCCAGATCACATATTTATGGATCGCACAAACACCTGCAATCTGGAGCATTCACGAATTCACCTCCCTAGGTATGTAATGTACTATAACTTCTTATGTTTTATGCCTTTAGTAAAACGAACCATGCCATAGATTGTTATAATTAGCACGAGTCATGCATGTAAATCCTGATAAAGAAAGTGTATTTGTCTCACGTTATATTTTCTCAAGCATACCTAGGTCATAGGTACTTCATCCCAAAGTAACCAAGCTTCGCAATTGCTATCCGCCATGACTATTTATTTTACTTTGATATGTGTAAAGTGTCATTCTATGGAACTTGCTAACTTATGTAAACAAACCGCCATATTAAAATTGTCTCTCAATGTCAATTTACTAGTGACTTTTGTTTACATAGTTAGCAAGTGCCATAGAATGACACTTTACTGAGCGGATTATTTGAGTTATCATACTGCTAACTGTACCTCTATAAATCTTTATACATTTTTTTTTGTCTGCCACGGGGGACACGGGGGACACGCCCCGTTCGTGTCCATGGCACACTATTAAGAAAGAGATCCACAGACGTATATTTTAATTACTAGGGAGGAAAAATTATCATTGCTATATTTAGAGGCTTTTTAAATGTGATAATACCTATCATTATACTTAACGTTCGATGGTAGCCAGGGATGCCGAGAAATAATAAATTGATGTGAGTAATTTGATAGGCAAAATGTATTTTTACTGAACTAGGTACTAAAAATGGCACTAACAAGGCAAAACTAATCTTTCCCATAGAATAGAAAAAAGACCTGTAAAAATAACGTTTTTATAAATGGTAGTGTCATCTACATAGTTTAGTTTGTATGGTTGACCTTTGTTTCGTTAGCTACGAACCCTTTCACGCTTGCTTAATATATAATAAGTTGCTTAGCGAGCGAAATGATCAAAATTATCTGAGTAAATCACAATATCATCATCAGTAATTAACAGCGTGCAGTGATTCATTTTGACAACCTCGCACCTGTGTGGCTACCACCAGTTTGGCACTGACACAAACGCCATCGAGAACTATGCATGCATGCTATGCATCTCGCTCGTACTCGCATATTAGTTCAAGATGTATAGCATATATGTCAGTTTTGACACTGTCAGTGACTCATGGTACGGGCTCTGCTCAGCTTATTTGATGATACATAAACCTTCCTCCTGAATCACTCTATTTATTAATAAAAACCGCATCAAAATCCGCTGCATAGTTTTAAAAATCTAAGCATACATACAGACAGACAGCGGGAAGCGATTTTGTTTTATACTATGTAGTGATTTTTTGCTACAGCTCAATGGAAACGCGCTCAACTCGCAGCGAAGGGCATCCATCATGTATTTCGGTTACATAATTGAATGCTCTCAATCCTGCACTGGAATTAAGTTACCGCCATTTTTCTTAAGCGTCGTATTGATTCCGTTATTTTATGTTCCAACCATTTCACATTTACCCTTTCTAAACTTATAGTCTGTCATGCCATTCCGTCAGTAGAAAAAAGCGGCATATTTAAAAAATGTAGGCTCGAAGGGTTATCGGCTCATGGAAAATCTGAATATCGTGCGTTTTTCTACTGATAAAGTTGTTTGACAGACTATATTTAGCTGATCGTTCTGATACTTATCTAAATCTTAAATAAATATTGAAAATAATGTGTTACTCAAAGCAATTTAAAACGTAAAAGAGTTAAATAACTAGAATAGAGATTTTAGTGTTCCGTACAAAACTTTGTTCACGGATTATGGGATCACTTCGGTCTTGCAAATCAGTTAAATGTGTTTTTCTCAGAGACCGCTTAACGTAGATAGCTAAAATTTGGAACAGTTCTAGCAATTACCACCACTAATATTATTAATAAGTCAAAACCGCTTATTTAGATGTGACCGAATTTTAATTAACGTCTTAATATTCTTGTCACCAGGCAACACTCGGGACAAGCAGCAGAACCCGATCGACGAGAAGTCGAACCAGTGGTTCGGGGCTACCCTCAGCAGCACAGGGAAAAATGGACCCATTGTGGTGAGTATGTTAGCATTACTTTATCCAGCAGGTTTCCATAAAAAGCGATCCTTAACTCCTAGAACATAGTCGGTAGGTAAATCCCATATAACCCAAGAGCCTCTTATTGAAAGAAGGATATATAGGAAGATTTTTTATGATAGGCCATAGGATTTTTTATGATTTTCACTGAGCGGTGAATACTGTCATCAGACGTAACTCTGTAACCTGGAGTGAATGAGGAGCCTACGTGCAACATTTTATAAAGCCGCCAGTACCAATTCTTTCTTTTTATTATAAAATGTGTATGACCCAATTTCTAAAAGCACAGCATTTAGCGGCTTATAAAACAGGTGTCAATAATTTCAAAAGGTCACTTACTTCCAACCCCTTTCCCCTTCCAACCCGACAATCGTAAACCCAATTTACCCAGCTCCCCTGACACAGATAGCTTAATCAGCCCATCCACAAATCGTAAACCCATGACCTAATATCCCAAAACCCACCCTTGCTAACTCCCCAATTCGTTATAAGATAGTATTACAAGCCTATTTCTTACGATTTTTTGGTTCTGAGTCTGTAGAACAGCCTACATCAGTGTTTCTCAAACTTTGTTCCCCGCATATCTCTCTACATATGTATTTCAAAAACGACTGCATACTACAAAATACAGAACCTCCTCCTTCTGGGAAAAGAAGTCGGATAATAACTAAAAGACACCACTTTGTGTTTAAGACAGTTTTTATTTACTAAAAAAATACAACTAGGTACAATGGTAGGTAGGATGGATGGCTTATTTTATAACATAAATTGTGTAAATTTTTGGACCAATTTTGATTAATATTATATTCATTCTGATGCGGCAGTTACACATTATGAAAACCAAATAAGTAGATTTTATTCGTATGTGTCGCATCGCATGCGCGATTTAATCATACTTTGGATATACATACTTGTCGCTTGTCGGAAACACCTTTATGAGTTTTATGACCACTGGCGAACCCCTGGGATTGTACCACACTTTCAGAACCCGTGGCCTACAGGAATTGACCCAGTTCAGGGAAATGTCAACTGAAATTAATGGCGCGTTTGACAGCCTTTGGGTATTTTGAGTGGTGACATCACCTTCAGAGGTGTCATTACAAGTTTTAATGGATCGTGTGTCCGTGAAGTCTTAAGGGTCATGGCAAAAAATTGTGGACTTGGTAAAGGAAATTGCAATTATAGCTAATGATAGTTTAGTGTATCTTGTGTGTGACGAATTACAATTCGTCGTCATACTTCTAGATTGGGCCATAAAACATAATTATTCTGCTGGTCCTATTTCTTTAAATTTTCTAGAACCGGATGAATTTTATTTTATTTCCAGCTGACGTTACCTAATGCTTCAAAATTGTAAAAAATATGATTTTTAAGCTTAACATCATTTTTCCACGCTATAGAAAGACTAGTTGTCACATTATATTACAAAATTTGGCAGTCAAACAGAAATATGCAAAATTTTTGAACCCCCTTATTCATAAACGCGCCACAAACCTCAATTAGCTAATAATCGTTTGTCCTTATCTGTCATTTTGACTTATTTATTTGTAAGAAAGGGATAAAACATCATTTAACTAAATCTGTACGGATATGATGGTCGTTCTTGTCTACGTGACAGCGTGATAAAACGGTGTCCGTCACTTTCTTTCCCACGGTGTTAAACAGTGACAGTTATTTTATCACGTGGATAAAGATGGATAAAGCTATCCAGGCCTGTAAAGTTTTATGAATAAGGGGGTTACACTTTAGTCTAGGTACATACTTATAGTTATTTTTTGTCTTCGCCTACATTAAGTTCGTGTTATATGAGTATGAGTATAACTTACCTTACCCAGAAAGGTTGCATTATCTAGCCATAAACCCTTTACTACCTATCAGCTGATGATCTCACCGTAACAGTGACCTATAAAGCTCATTTACTGCTTACCTCATCGACACAACTCCAAAGAAATATTCAAAATAATATCAACTTTAATAACTTACGAGTAAGATAGAAATTGAGAAAGCAGGGGATGTGAGTTAGAGCGTTCTGGTGTTGGTTTTGTGGCCGTCTTGGCGCGCCCTTCCTGCTACACCCGTTTGCCGTGATTTATATGTCAGAGGTATTTAGATTTTATTGGGTTGAAATCAAAGAATAACCTTATTAAATCATTATCATCATCATAAAGGTGCAGTGAACATGAAAATGTGGGGAGGTAACATTATTTCACAGTTTAATTGATATTTTTTTAAACTCTTGTATATGCCTAGTTCTTTTGTAAATAATTTGGGTTTTGTGCTATAGCCTATAAGTTTCCAAGGGGTTTAGACAACCAAGTCAAGTCTAGATGGATAAAATCATCATCCCGAATTTTAAGTGATCAATTCTTAAAACTGTTGAAAGTCCGTAGTGAGGACAAACAAACCGAATCGTACCAAATTAAAGCGTCCTCATAACGATAATTGTTTCTACAAAATGTCACTGGCTGTTTAAAGATATCAAAACTTAAAAAAAACTCGTCCTTTTGCGTTCCATTTTTGAAACACAGCCGCGTTCGTCGAACGTCGTTCAAACCGTTTTTGTTTCTACTAAAGGAGTTGGTATTTTTATTTCGGAATGCCGAATTAGTGCAAAAAGCGGTCTCTCCCAGCAAAGCAATTTGTTTAGGCATTTTGTTCTGTTTGTACCAGGATTACCTGTGGAGACGGCAACGCGGGTGGAATTTGAAGTGGAGCGATATAGGGTGTCTTGGTTCATAAGATTTGTATGTGTAGTTTAGAGATACATCATTGATTTTAGTTCCCCACAGCGTAATCGTAATGTATTGAAATATATAATATTTTATTAGGTTGTTGGTGTTACACAGTTTACACACAAAAGTAAAAAAAGAGCAAAAGCCTAGTTGGTGGGTTTTAAGAATTTATTGATTACCTACCTTGTCTTAAATACCTACTTGTAGACATTGTGACTTAGGGGCATTCCACGAGAATGTCGCTTACGTAACGACATTATTCTAATACTTCTGAAAATGCTGAGTAAGCTATATTGGATCTGTTAATATTTCACGACTTGGCTAAGAAATTGGCAGTATATTCTAGAACTCTAGGGATTTGATTAAGCTAGCTGCCATACAAGGCGAAAGCGTTACGTAAGCGACATTCTCGTGGAATGCCCCCTTAGAATGTTAACATTTTGTAATTTTGTTAAATATCATAAATTAATTGTGCGAAAATTACAGGAGATTTATCAATATTCCTGAATTAGTAGCACTTAGTATAGTTGATATAGTTTTCAAATATGACCTTACAAAATCATGCACTAAATTTTGAAGTTCATTTATCGTTGTTTGTCTTCTTTTGTTGTTTTCTAATTTGTTGCAAAACTTTTAATAAAGTATTTTATACCTACCTTGTAACTTCCTTGTTATTATAGACACTACCTATTTCTCCTACGAGCATCCTGTATAAACAGTGCAAGCAAAAATAGCCACCGCCGTATAATGGATCCTTTTTTACCGGAATCGCTTATAACAAATTACAGGCTCTATTAGGCCTGCCTCGCGATTGTTCCTGCAATGAGTACTGATCACTTTTTGCTTTTAATCGATTCTCACGGATCGGCAACAAAATTATCGATTATTTGTAGCAATTGTTTAATTATATATCGTGACTGCTTTGAAAAACACTCGTATCTTGTTCTGTCAATCAAAATAAAAATGTGATGTGCATATGCTATGCTATGTATGAAATGCATATAGAGTTACTGCGTTTCGCATTAGGTATCGCATTATAATTTTTCCGTTGAAGAATGCGTTCAAGGCTGCGTTTATATCGCTTAAAACAAAAAAAGTTTCAGTCTGGTAGTCTGCATAACATAACTGGTAGATGTGTAATATTGACTACACAGATTTCTATTACACACTTAAAAATTTACATACGCACAGCGCACATTTAAACACACCTATACCAATACGTAAGCAAATGTCGATTCGCAAGCTATCGCCAGTGTATTATAATTGCAAATAGATTTACTGCGTAAATCGCGAGATATCACGTCACAGTACTCACGGAGAATAGATGCAGGAGAACTTGCCTTATTCTTAGCAGAGCTTATAGGAACAATGACAGTACTATATCCTGTGATATTTACGGAAAAAATTTGATATGCAAATATCGAACTCAGCGACTGACTTCTAGTCCTTAATTAATCGCTGGCGTATTATGGATGGTTTTATCCACATGATAAAATGACTGTCACCTTTTAACACCGTGGGATAGAAAGTGACGCATACCGTTTTATCACGCTGTCACGTAGACAAGAACGACCATCATATCCGTACAGCGGCGGTAGCACGGTTTTATATCAGGTTTTATACAGAATTTTATATCGAGCGATAATATAAGTGTAGGGTTAACCGTGAGCGTATTATATTCGTGTTCATTTTTTACATAGGCATTAGAAGCCTTTACTAGCGGCTATACTAAATGGTTATAAGATTAGTACATAAAGTTAAACCAATCTATATAAAAGCTATCTCTATTGGTCATACCAACGTTAACCGCACTTTATTTGTTGCTTCATCATCGAAACCAATCGACACTTGATTTTCTGCGCACAGCCCGTGCATATTTCGCAGATGAAGTACTTTGTAATATACTTTCTACTCTTTCTACGCAGTTAAAGCTTATCTAAAGCAATAATTTGTGCTTCAAGACTAGATGCTTTGTAATGGATTTTATGCAAGTTCATCTGGTATGACATCATTGATATCTTTATTATATCATTTCGTTATAATATAGCTATGTATAGGTAAACATAAGGTAGTCAGGCTAAGCTAATTTTGCAGCGTTTTTGAAACATAGTGTTCAAGTGTTATTTTAAAGGTTATACTTCTAATAACACTATAACACTTGCACACTCAGTGCTATCAAAAGCGCTGCAGAGTTCGCTTAGCCTGACTAATATATAAATGATTGGTGTAATAAATATTACGGTTCTAGATCTTGTCTTTTCTTTTAATTCTTTGTCATCTCTGTAAACTACATATATCTCTGTAAATTCCATTCTTCACCGTTTCTCTTTAACTAAAAAATTGTGCCATTTTTTTCAAACATCATTTTACAATAGTATTGTTTTTACTTGTAAACCGCTTTATGTCCACCACAGGACAGGCTATGCCTAGTGTGGGGGCCAGCATAAATGTAATACTGTTAATATTTTATTTCCGAAATAAAACGTTTGTATTTGTATATGGCAGTCCAGTCCCACTAGCTTAAGCGCTAAGCAATACATTAACTTTATGAAATCGCTATCTTTTCCATTTTAATACAACCGCAATTTTCTCCCTCATCCATGCCGTATCTCTATCCCTTTGGACACTAGGCCTACTGGTTATAGGCTCAGTTTCTGTATTTGGTATGGCCACTTGACTGATGTGAGATATCGTGGCTTTCTATTGCTTTTATTGTCTTTCGCGGTTGGAGGCAGATTTATTGGAATTGACTGTAATTTGTTTGCTTTACGGTTAGTTAAGTTGAGTTTAAGAAATAGGATTTGGCATTTAAGCAAAATAGCTAAATTTAAAGAAGGTTTCGGCCCGAGATACACTTGTAAATTTTACTTACTTAAGTAGGGACACAGCTATACTACAGAATAGTAAATTTTACTTACTTAAGTAGGGACACAGCTATACTACAGAATAAGAGATGAATATCGTTTTCTCCTTCTAACAAATAGCTTTGTCTCTACTTACTTAAGTAAAACTAACAAGTGTATCTCAGGCCTTAACATTAATAGTCCCGATTTTTTCAGATTAGAAAACGGATTAAGATGCATGACGCTTAAAAGCAGTACATTAATATTTTATTAAAATGTCACTCACACGCCAAGATCACAGGTCCAATATGAACCTTACTTGAAATGAAAGAGAAGAGAAATATGTTGACCGAAGAGCTGGCCGCTTCCTCGCACAACGTATCAGCATTGCGATACAGCGAGGAAATGCTGCCAGCATCCTTGGTACAATGCTTCAATTATTATTTGTATTGTAGTAAAGTACAGTATGTAAGTTTGGCACAGTATGTTGCTTTTAAAATTTCCCTGGGCCACAAATCGCTTATGTTTATACTATCCCGCAAAAACCATATGTGCTCGAAGGTTTATTATAAGTTATCAACTCATCAAAAATCTATCCCCATTTAACCTCATCCTGTACCCGTTTTCTCTGAACAAATTGTCCGGTGATTTGTCAGCGCGGATTCCTGGCGCGCCTAATATGGCGACTGATACAAACGTCGGATTTGACCGCGACCCGTGCGTTCTGCGCGCGCGCAGCCGCTCTCACGCCAGTGTAACTTGGCCTTAAGATTAGGGATTATCACTATCACTACATAGTATAAAACAAAGTCGCTTCCCGCTGCCTGTCTGTTCCTATGTATGCTTAGATCTTTAAAACTACGCAACGGATTTTGGTGCGTTTTTTTTTAAATAGAGTGATTCAAGAGGAAGGTTTATGTATATTTTGTTAACCCGTGCGAAGTCGGGGCGGGTCGCTAGTTAGATTTATATTATCCTTTTTCAGGACGCTTTCTGCTGAGACGGACAGAGACATATACAGAATCGTTAGCAGCCAGAAAGTATTAGGTATGTCAGTCAAAAGGATAAAGGTGTTTAGGCAGGTATCGGCATAAAAATCATGTCTCGACGAAGGTAATGTAACCCTTACCTTAGGTAATGTGACACTTACAACCAAATAGCATTTGTTGTAATCTAGTGGAGCGGAGAAGAGCTTGTTGATTACTACCAATGCTGTTATAAGAATCTCCGCTCGTCTCAACATCAGTGGAAAGACAGCCTTATACTGGTCCTACTGGCGTATCGTCCGTGCTCGGTTAAGCATTTGGAATGATACACCATATATGGTGCGCCAGCGCATTGTCTGACTTTTGGCCATTTTGCGACTTTTTGCGACATTTTCTTATAATTTCGCGGCACTTTAAAGTTGTTTTTGGTCATTTTATGGAACCTATTTTCTGTTTTCGTTTTTTGGAGGTTTCGTGCCATACAAGGGAAAAACGAAATATGTAGGTAGGCAGTAGGTTAACTGTATTTTGTTGATTTTATATTACTTCTTTAAAAAAGTCGTTTCGACGCCATTTCACTTTCGTATAGGTACATACTCTTATCTCTATAGACTAGATATACCTGTATATAATAAAATGTAGTAAGGTCTACTATATGTAGTATCTCAATAGGTGTTTACGCTTACAACAGTTTTTTGACATTACGTACTTCTGTTGCTGATAACTGTCCCAAAAAATAGGGCACGACCGGGATTTGAACCCGGGACCTCTCACACCCAAAGCGAGAATCATACCGCTAGACCATCATGCCACCTGAAAGGCTTCATGAAAAACCTTATTTGCTGAAGTTTGTAAGTTTTGTAACACTTGTACAAATAGATGTATTAATTGATGTATGCGACGTCACAGCCACTCTCAAAAATGTATAAATATTATAGGTACTTACTCGTATTTACTTGGTCATACAATAGTATTGATAGTATTTCAAAATTGCTTGTAGGTAGGTATCTATGTATCTTATAAAAATTATACACTAAATATGCTTGTTTCTCCACGTACTTTGAGATCTGTATAATTTTCTACTCTCTTTCCTTAATATACGTACAAAAGTACTCATCTAAAGCACCTGAGTAGAGCTCAAGATTTTTATCTAAATCGGCTTTGCAATTTGACTAACAATCGGTAAAAAAACAAACGGTCAAAACTTTTGCATATTAGTCTTACTAGCAAGATATTATTAAAGCTAATTGTAGTATTTTATGAATGCACTAGACTAGACTCTTCCTATGTCTTTGTCCGGATAGAAGTAGGTATTTAAAATGATTTTTTAATAACCCACGTGTTGGAAATTATTACGCAATAGTTAACTAAGTTAATTATTTTCTAACATAAATCTTGAACCGTTTAAGAAACAGCCATTACTGCCACCTAGCGACACAAAAAGCTAAATTAAAAACACATTAATATCACGGCACTTAAATGATCACTCCTAACTTCGGCTTCCATACAAAGTTTTTTAGCTTGAAATGATGTGGCTAATTATGCCTTACTAGTGGATCTATGAGCTGTAGACCTCGCATAAATGTATGAATCCGCCATATTGAAACTTGTATCAAATTTATGGGCGAAGGTAGTATTTGCGGCATTCAGCTCACAAGAATCTGTTTTTAATTTGATATTCATCTGATTGATACTCTACCTATCGCCTCTACACCAATAAATAAATAAGAGCGAGCTAACCCAGCTGAACCAAAACAATAAAAAATAATATAATGTTAGGGGACGATCTTATACAGATCCACCTAAACTCAAGCCAAATAAAGCTTGTACTATGGGTACCTACTAGGCGACGATATACATATTAGGTACATACTTATATAGACAAATATATACTTTAGATACATAAGTTAATATCCATAACTCAGGACCAAATATCCGTAATAAATACACAAATAAATGCCCCAAACCGGAATTCAAACCCAGTACATGTCATCTTGAAACTTAAGTCATTGTCAATAGAGGTGACAGTAGGGTGTCATCTATTGGGCATTAGCATGTCGAGCACTAGTACGTTTAAATAATCGAATTTAAACGTACTAGTACGTTTAAATATTTAAGAAATCAATTAATTTTCAGCCCTTTGTATAGCCTAGCGGAATTGATGGTATCTCAAAATCTCAAGCATGTTTCGGCCCCACTAGAAATTACTGGGGATCGGTCACGCACGATCCGTTTAGTTTTTGTGATTGAAAATCTCTTAACGTCTCGTATTTTAGGATTCTGCTTTAATTATGTTTGAGAAACCAATTTAAAACGATGTTATTCGTACCATGCGTGTACAATTCTTAATTGTAAGTTGGTGATGGTATTATTTTTTTACAAACAAGATATATACAGTGGTATTACTAAAAGAAATTAAAAACTAGCTTAAATCTAAAATAGGCCCTTGAGACATTGTAATTGGTAATGGTGATTATAATGTTTTCTTTATTTATGCATTTTCGGTGTTAATTACTTTAAGTTGTTCAAAAGTTAAGTCAAAAATACGAGGTAAATTTTAAATAAACCACCTAAATATAATTAATACAGTAATAGCGAGAAGCAGTCCCAACAGCTTTCTGAAAGTATTATCCGATATATACGACTCTGGAATATGGAGGCACCTGGTGGTTTTGACTGGGCGGCCCGGCCCGTATGTTCTGCAGTTCCTTTTTAGTTGTATAGGTTCATTAGTGATTTTGTCAATACTAACACTATTATTAGGTACTTAGCTTAAGTTAAACTAAATTCTAGGTAAAAACTAAAGAGGGTCATACGCCGATTTTAATATACAGGGTGCTTCCTGTAACAGGAGCAATAAATTAAACTGTAGGCTGTACTCCTCAAACTGACCAACATTTGTTCAGCAACTTTTGAAAATAACTCACGTTTTGATTTTTATTACACTTTAAAATTTATTCTAAGATGCAAATTTTGTTATGTTTAAAGAGTGACAAGCTATGTCAAATACACTAATGTCAGCGTACATTGAAGGCAATATTTATTTTGTATGAAAAAGAGGAAGTCTAAAGGATTCATAATTTTTAAAAGTTGCTGAACAAATGTTGGTCAGTTTGAGGAGTACAGCCTTTAGTTTAATTTATTGCTCCTGTTACAGGAAGTACCCTGTATAAATGTTACTGTCCGCAAGAGTGATAACGTTTGCTTTCATATTATTTACCTAATATATTATGTAATTATTTTACGACAATGTTAATAGAAAAGAATTATATGCTAATAAAAAAGTAAAGCTTTTTTTATCAGAAGTTTAAGCTTTTTAAAACTTAACTTTGTCTATATTCACAGCAGAGACATGCACCTAAATGTTAACCCTTAAACTTAAAACCTACCCAATTTCTCAGTTTTTCTCTAAAATATTCTCATCATAAGGTAGACTAGCGCTAAAGTATAGGTCGAATCAATGAAAGAAAAGTGGTAATTGATTACATTTTTTATAATTTTGCTTTCACTTGGCGTCAATAGCATAAAAAATTACCATTCATTTTTTACTGAACCCATACAAAGTCCACGCTTGACCTCACTTCTAGTTCATTAAATCTCATTCACTATTATGTATGTGCCGATGATCCGGAGAGCCTTTGTCTTCATGCTGTGATGGCTATTGACCAAAACTCATTTGTTTTGTGCTCAGTATATTAAAATCTTAAGCGCCAAAAACGTTTTAACTACAGTGCTACATAAAACAGTAGAAATTAAATAAGGGCGCGAGGGATTCTTCGTAACTGTTTTAGACGTAAAATGCTTTTAAACATGGCAACAATTTTGTATGGATTAGTTCCATATTATTTAATTTCTACTCTTTTATGTCGCACTGTATGTTAAGCTTAAGCAAGAAGAGTCGAGAAAATGTTTTGTCGATTTAAAAAGTTACTATGATTTATTATTATTCTATCACTAGTATCATATATTATGTGTCCTGTGCAGCAAGAGAATATATTACCGTAAAATTAAGGGTTTTGGAAAACAACTATAACCTCTAGAATTTTACACAGATCCGCGGGCGACGGTAGCTGTATTCACACAAAGATATAGTCTATTTTGTTCAGAATAATTTTTATTTCAAACCGATAATATTCTAGGATTTCAGGGACCTTTAAAATCAAGTGTACGGGCAAATGCAGGTCCTTACGCAAATCAGGCATTCCTCATACGGGACATATTTGACTCGTAAAGCCTGACAGTTTGGGTTGGATGCTGCCGCATCGAATAGGTTAATTTTTTAAACGCCATCTGTCAAACCCAAGAACTTCGTGTACCAATATCCCTGCCCCCTGGCATAAACTAGCAGATATAAACCGTGCCTAGCCAAGGTGACGATCACTTGCACTTTGCTATCGATTCGCTTTGTGTCTCTATATCACTCTTCCATATTAGTGACAGTTGCGTTTCGTTTGTTACGTAGCGTTAGCTATTGGCATATCTGTTGTCTACGGGGCCTGGTAACGTTGAAGGAACTTTGACAACATTCGCCATCAGATATATCGGAGCGGTCAAGGTATTCACAATGCCTGAACATGCACTCTAACGCCTTGACAATAGAGGCGTGCTCAGATATTTGTGAGTACCTTGGCCACTCCGATATATCTGACTGTCTGACTGTATATAGGTGTGCCATATTAATAAATAAATAAATAGTAATGGACATTTTACACAAATTGACTAAGCCTCACGGTAAGCTCAAGAAGGCTTGTGTTGTGGGTACTCAGCAACGATAGATATAATATACAAATACTTAAATACATAGAAAACAACCATGACTCAGGAACAAATATCTGTGCTCATCACACAAATAAATGCCCTTACTAGGATTCGAACCCAGGACCGTGGCTTCACAGGCAGGGTCACTAACCACTAGGCCAGACCGGTCGTCAAAATATTACTTACCTATACCTAAACATTCTTGGCGCCCCGGGCACGTCTTTTTATAACGCCTTTAGGGTTCCTTGGTTTAACGGGTTAATTAACTTACTGCTGTATTCGAACTTCAAGATATTCACAAGAGACGACACGTACTAGATCCATTCTAGATACGTTATAGTTTAGATTTCAACTAGTTCTCTTTTGCAGCGCAATTCGGGCAACCAATGTCACTTTTACGATAGATCGTGTTAGATATCTATTAGATGTGAATTAGATCTCTAAGTAATATCTTGTGGAAATCGTTCAAGAATATCTCCAGAATCGCGGAAATGTCAAATTTGACAGGTTAGATCTTAAACATATCGTTATCGTATCTTGGCGATGTCTAAAAGATATCTATTAGATGTCTATTACAAAATCCGAATCAGGCCCATTATTAACATGTCACATCATGTAAACTGCAAAATTGCAAATGCAGTACGTGACTTCCTGGCTCCACAATCACAATCAATTAATATTAATTGCCTGTTACAACCATTTCATTTGCACTTAAACGGGCGCGATCTGCCACGGCGGTCCTTTGGAAGATAAGATCGGATAAGATAATAATTAAGATATCTGATCCTGTCAAACTGTACGTTGGACGTCATTCAAAGAAATGGGTATATAAAATACAAGTACGTAAGAATGATATGAAGGGTTCCGGTAAAAGGTTATAGGTGGAAATTTTAGCTTTTAATTTAAGGTACTTAACCTGTGGATTTCGGCTTTTTTAATTGAATTTTTACATGTCATTTATGAAGGGCAAATGCCATGAAAAAATTTACTTGGAAACTAGACTATATTTGCGAGTATACTTTCAGAGAACCCGTGCGATCTCTGTCGCAAGTTTCGCACGGCGCGCCATATCTTTTGTTTCTTTCTAATTTCCTGGCTACAAGTCAACAATTAGTCATTAAACTATTCTGACCATTCTAACTTTACACTACGCCACTGCTCAACGCACGTGAGAGGGATATACGTAGTATATCGTTCTCTGTCTCACGATTGGCAACATACAAATCATAGACGTGTAAGCAGCTCCTCGGAGGACAATGGGGCATTCATTATCGCGTCGCCACATTATATTATTGTGCGCCCGTGGGGAGGGTGGGGTGCAAGGGATAAGCTTTATAAGAAAACGTTTTCACGGGCTCTTTCTTTGTTCTTCATAAACAGAGATACAGTCATATTCGAACTTTAAGATACATCAAGATATCTATTAGACATCACCAAGATATGTGAGTGACAAACAGAAAGTGACATTTCTTCAAACAAAAACGTCACTTTTGACACTTGTTTGACATTGTCATATCTTGATGATGTCTAATGTTGCGGGTCCATGGTTGCATTTCATCCACAAGAGGGGCAAAGTAAATTGATGCAAAATTTGAGTTGAAATGGAATAAAAAAAAAAAGGGTTTTGATATTGGTCGTTACTAAAAATCCTTAACTAAGGTCAAATCTTATACTCGGTGATTTGAAATGTGCCCCAAAATAGGGCACGACCGGGATTTGAACCCGGGACCTCTCCCAAAGCGAGAAACATACCGCTAGACCATCATGCCACCTGAAAGGATTCATGAAAAACCTTATTTGCTGAAGTTTGTAAGGTTTATAACACTTGTACAAACAGATATATTTATTGTCATTATTTACTATGTGACTTAATTACATGTATTCAAAAACGTATATTATCTAAGATTCTAAGTATATGGTAGAGACCATCATGCCAAATATAAGATTTCATGAAAAGTTAGTAAGGAAAATTTTAAAAATTTACCGCTTCTTGTATTTTAAATACAAAGCTTTCTAGTTTTATTAAATTAAAACTAAATTATTATTTATTTTTTAGTGGTAGTAAATTTTACCACTCCGGGCAAAACTAGAAAGTATGTAGTAGTAGTAGTAATCACTTTATTGTACAAAACACAGATTTTCATAAAATTTACAGAAATAAAGCAACATTTACCTTTTATTATTTAAAAAAAACTTGAAAATCTCTTAACGCGTCACACTCCTGACTTGCGCGGAACCCTAAAGGAAATGTGCATCTCATGCGCACTTTATAGCGGCGATTTGTCTGCGCTCGGACACTCGAATACGACCATTTAAGGGCTCTACACATACACATACTGACCGGCAAGGGAATGAAACGCATACCCGGACCGTGTTGGAATTAACTTTCAATAAATACTTAATAGTAGGTATGAACATTTATATTGGAAACGTTTTTCGAAAAGCTCGAGTGTAGCCGAGGGACAATCGTTTATATCTTATCTTACCTTTAAACGAGCAATTCTTGTATATATATTTTTTCTTTTGAATTTGGCTTCACACGCTGTCACGTGTCTAGATACATATATGTAATTCAGGGATTTCGGAAACGGCTCTAACGATTTTGATAAAGTTTGCTATATGGGGGTTTTCGGGGGCGAAAAATCGATCTACCTATCTCGGGGATAACGCGCATTTTTGTCTTTTTATATGTCTCCCAGATATTAAAAACCTAATTAACCATACGTCGGATTTTTAAACCAACATAGACGGTTAAGCTAATAAGCTAACAGTAGTTAAGGTAGACTCGATGGGTAGCAATGACTCATATCCAGACAGGAATCCGTGGGGCAAATTTTTTTGACAGGTAGGGATTTCCTATATCGATAAACTCAATTATCGATGCTCGTTCTGTATACTAGTGCTCACTCAAAGGTTTGCTTGTAAAAATATGTTTTTATTAAAAGTGTAAAAAACTAATAAAATAATAACTCAATTCGCTTTGATTGATAATCAATCAATAAAGAGGTTGAGATAATATTAACTATTTTATAGTGTAATAGGTATTACGCCCTACCTTTATACATATAACGTAGCCATTATTTAAAATATGCTTTGTGTGAATTTCATACTTGTCTTCAAAACAATAGTTACAAAAAACACACACAATGTTGGGGGCGATCACTAGTATATAGAACGAGCATCGATAATTGAGTTTATCGATATAGGAAGTCCCTACCTGTCAAGAAAATTTGCCCCACGGATTCCTATGTCTGCTCATATCTTAATCTGACACGGTATGGACTACTATGGACACGGTTGAGGAACTACAAAAATCCCCTTATGGGCTCCCCTACCATAATTCAGTAATAAAGAGTAGTCCGGGAAAATAGTAGTAAATAGTTTATCATTTAAGCTAGATAGTGATTATTATTTTTGACCTCAGCAGCTCGAACAAGGGTACTTTGCTACTTAAAAACAGTGAGCAAAATCGCATTTTGCTCACTGAGTGAGACAAAATGAGCAAAATGCGATTTTGCTCACTGTTTTTAAGTAGCAAAGTACCCTTGTTCGAGCTGCTGAGGTGAAAACTTAATTGTTGGTATATCTTAAGAAAACATGAGTGAATAGAGGTAAGTGATGAAGAAGGAATACATTTTTCGGGTTCTCTAATATGTTCTCACTGCTGAGGTGAAAAGTTTTGTGAACTACACGAGATCAAAGTTATTTACATCTGTAACAGGTTTTGTCACTTTTGTTGAGCTGTAGACTATCGGTGGTGTTTCTCAGGGATCGTAGGTTCGACGCTTTGCTGTCACACAACCCGTCTGTGAAATTCCTTAAGAAATATACTTACTAAACGTATTTATAACTAGGTATTGGGCGCCAGCACGCTGTACAGCGTACAAAAAAAAGGTTAAGCTAGAATGAGATAAAGTAAACTATTTCTTTGAGCTTGAGCTAGTTGTATTTTCTAAAAAAACTATCAGTTAGTATAAGAAGGTAGTACAGAGGATAACCTTACGCTATTATTATGTATCTAAGCTTAATACTATTACAGTAGACTGGTTACGCAGTCTACATTAAAGTCTATCAATTTCTAATCACTAAAGTATGCACCGAGCATTCAAAGTCTATAGAGAGGCCACTGTTGTGTTTGCTAAAGTTTTAAAATTAACTGAGAGATTAGATTGGACCACACCTGAGTCACGTGTCTGTAGCAGAAGGCAGTGGAGCCGTAGCCACGCTGTTCCAGTGGCGCGCCGAGGATGCAGCCAAAAGTCGCGGTGAGCAGCATGGACCACGAGCCCAAGGCTACAGCGGCATCCAGCATTGACACGTGCCCGGAGAAAGAGTAAGCGTGCCCAAGTAACGGAGTGGACCGATGGGTGGATGGGTAGATAGGTAGAGGGACGGATGGACCGGCATCAAAGCTAAAGAAAAGAATTATCATAAGAAACACGTCACACCTTGACTATGCATGTGCATTTCCTGCCATATCCTACAGAAATAAACCCAGCAATAATTAAAACTCCCATCTTACTTCAAGAATTTAGAGGAAAACTTACAATCTGCCACGTGGTCATTTGCCACATATGAACAAAGACGGAAAAAAGGAAAACTACACTCCCTACAATAAATATGCGAATTCTTACCCGGATTTTTATTGAAGCTGTCGATACTAAAATCCCGACATGTATAAAAATAAGTTTTAACTTGGCCCTTCAAGGAACCACGGTACACGACGCCATGCTTGTCTCTGCTGTAACAAAGGAATGGAAAATCAGTAACGTTGCAGAGACCGAATTACATTCTTGTAACACTAAACTTTCGAGTTGCTACTTACCTTGCTACACGAAGTGTGGGTGCATGTTTTTAAGGGATGCCTCCCAGGACGAATTGACTCCAGACCACGACGCTGTTCGCTCACATGCCGCCGGATCTCAAGTGATGAGAGGATCGCGTTCGACAATCGATTTCCTTTCATTCTTTTTTAAAGCTTGCGTCTATGACGCGGAGTCGAGAAATTTTGCCATGTAGCAATCGATGTCCCAAAATATTGGAAAACAACAAATTAAAAGACTAATTATATTGCGTGTCAATATTTTCGAACTATTAAACCTAAATATTTAAACTCTAAAGAAGATATCTAAAGTTAAAATAATAACCATAAACAATATAGAATTATAGTTGACTTTCACCTGATCGAGTATCTCTGGATGCCAACAGATGGCGTTAAAATTAATCCGTGACGACAGCTATTCCGCCACTAGATGTCGATAGGAGTATCATAACGGGGTCAATATTACCACAGTATTTTGAACCGTTACATTACCACCTAACTTAGATAAAAAAAAATGTTTAACTTACATTTTTTTTTTAATACCCTACTAACTATATTCACCATGCCATGAGGCATATGCAACGCTAACTATCAAGTTAAAATATGTTTATACCTAACATGCAAGAAACTATTGACTAATGAGAAGATTGGGAGAGTAAATCTCGGCGGTGCAGCGAGCGAAGAAAATTCTAAGCGGGGTGCACGTCCGAGCTTTGCCTACACCACAACCACTAAAAGCTAAGAGTTGACTGCAGGAACACCACAGTGGGGCGTACAGACAGGAAGAAAACAAAATTTCGACCCTTGTCGACTTCATGGAGATGTGCATCAGAATAACACGAACTCCCCATGCACGGACCGCAAGCGAGAATCCAATGCATGAAATAAAGTAGACCGCGACTTAGCAGTCAAACCCGTTCCTAATTAAAAATAAACTACAAAATTATTCTAAGTGTCGAAACCGGTAGTACATTTTCCCCTATCTCCCCTTTTGTACCAAATGTGTAGAAACACACCGAAGACTTCCGTCCCCTATCAGAGATACAAAGAGAAGTATTCAGAGTCAAGTATTTTATCAAGAAATAAAGTTACGTAAGTATTTGTCCTTCAGAATTTGTTCCAACAGAAGTGGAAACAATATCCCCGTACACTGTTCATAGAGAGAGAAAACAGTGCACAACAAGCAGAACGTACCTACTCAGAAATCTTCAATTTCCAATTAAAGTTTAAAGTCATCACAAAAAAATTAGAGTTGTAAAAGAGCTGAGCACCAAATTGCCTCAGTCTCCCCTTTTCTAGTGTCAAAATGTGTAAGAACACACCATGAAATTATTTTCATAATATAAAACACAAGAATAACCTTGATCACAGATGCCATTAGGTTTTTACGTGAAACGGAACGCATATAGCTTGACGTATAGGCTTCCCATTCCAAAAGGTCATAAGCGCCAAAAGAAACGAAAATGAAGGCTATATATAAGTGCGTAATGAAAAATTTCGCTCCAGATGGGACCGAAATTTCCTCCAATGTTCAAGGGAACATGGATAAACACATCACTGCACTTATAACCACCATTTTCACTTCACAAAGCACTAATCACATCACTTTATTAAATGAACAACTGACCTTCAATTCAAGACTCAAGAATCCAGGAAATCAGCTGACGCCTTAAGCATCAAAAGACGAAGTCACATCCAAATCTCCTCAACAACGAAACATCGATGTCAAAAAGCAATAGTTACAAGCCAGCAATATTCTCCCTATAGAAGAATTTAAAGTGAAATCCAACATAACAAAAACACTTTATTGAGTTATGGGGAATAAAAAAAAGTCAAGTCCTAGATATGTTTTGTAAACAGTGGGCTCCGTGCCAAACTATTCAAACATGTAGTGATATTAAAGTAACTAGATAACCTGCATTGTTGTTTTGTTTACAACCATGTTCATGGAACATTTAGATAGCAAAGTTATAAAGTTTAGTGAGACCTAACCTAACAGTATTCTAAGTAAATAGTATTTACAAGAGTAAGTAGGTATTTGTACTTTGCAGAGAGGCAATAGTACAGCGTTCATTTTAGAACAGAGAAAAATACCAATGCAACATTTGAATATCGCTTAAAATAAAAGAGATAAGTTTCTTAAGAGAATAACTACACCTATAATTAATATTTAAGTTGTCTTGTTTACAGTATACCAACGGCTTAGAAAAATATGGTAAAATTATAACATACCTATTAAAGTAAGATAAAATAATGTCTAAAGCTAAAAGTAGGTACCGTCAGTGTGACTAAGTACAGTATGTTCTTCTTTAGAACACAGAAGAGATGAGTAACGTTTTTTTTGTAAACATTACTTCTAGTAAGAAAAAAAAACTAAGTTTCATTAACCTAACTATTAGTAAGTAAGTTAAGAGTATCAAGAAAAAGTAAGGCGGTAATGGAAATTACTTTAAGAACTAAGTTTCCTAACAAAAAAATATAATTAAGTAGGTATTTGCATAAATGACTATAGTAGGTACTAGCAAATGGCTTGGTACAGAGTTCTTATGTTAGAACATAGAAAGTAGCTTCACTTTCAGTAAGTATTGGTAATAAAAATAGAACGCTTTAGCCCTAAATTGCAAGGCCTATAAAGCAATAAATAAATAAATATAAGAATAGTTATAGTGAGACAGAGCGAACTAACTTTGACCTTCGAGTGGAGATGACCTGTGCAGAGAAGACCAGAGACGGCTGCGAGACAACGATGAGAGGTATAACCCACCAACGACTTCTGCAGACCTGAAATTTACCAGCGACCAACAAACTTGAGGAAAAAAAGAAGCAGGTTAATTTTAGTGTTGTCGCTTGGTGCATTTTGAAAAAAATAAAGTTTTTAAGTTTTACTTAACAGTGGTCTCTTTTTACATAAAAAAATAGTGCATCTTTGAGCAAACAGTAAGTAGTTATTTATATAAGTCTGTCTTACATACAGAGTTATTATTAAATCATTGAGATAAAATTTAGGTACAGATTGGTACAGAGTAGTCAATGTTTAGAGTTTCATAATCAAAATTTAAAGAAAAAATACAGTTTCTTGTTTTTAGCAAAAAGTATCACAATTTATAAAGTTGTAGTATTAGAAAATAGCTTTATCAGCTTTTAATATATTATGTTGACATACATAGTCAAAGGTCAAAGTATTAAATAAGTTGTAGGCAAGCAAGCAGAACAAACCATGGCGTCTTAAACTAAAATTAAAGATGTGCGCAGTGCATTAGTGAGCTCAAACAAATAGCAAAAAAAAAAGGATTTCTTTCAGAATCCACAGACTGCGACAGCAATATAAAAGCGAAAGCGTAGCCCCACGAATTGGGATGCCAAAATTTGTAACAGGTTTTGTCACTTTTGTTGAGCTGTAGACTATCGGTGGTGTTTCTCAGGGATCGTAGGTTCGACGCTTTGCTGTCACACAACCCGTCTGTGAAATTCCTTAAGAAATATACTTACTAAACGTATTTATAACTAGGTATTGGGCGCCAGCACGCTGTACAGCGTACAAAAAAAAGGTTAAGCTAGAATGAGATAAAGTAAACTATTTCTTTGAGCTTGAGCTAGTTGTATTTTCTAAAAAAACTATCAGTTAGTATAAGAAGGTAGTACAGAGGATAACCTTACGCTATTATTATGTATCTAAGCTTAATACTATTACAGTAGACTGGTTACGCAGTCTACATTAAAGTCTATCAATTTCTAATCACTAAAGTATGCACCGAGCATTCAAAGTCTATAGAGAGGCCACTGTTGTGTTTGCTAAAGTTTTAAAATTAACTGAGAGATTAGATTGGACCACACCTGAGTCACGTGTCTGTAGCAGAAGGCAGTGGAGCCGTAGCCACGCTGTTCCAGTGGCGCGCCGAGGATGCAGCCAAAAGTCGCGGTGAGCAGCATGGACCACGAGCCCAAGGCTACAGCGGCATCCAGCATTGACACGTGCCCGGAGAAAGAGTAAGCGTGCCCAAGTAACGGAGTGGACCGATGGGTGGATGGGTAGATAGGTAGAGGGACGGATGGACCGGCATCAAAGCTAAAGAAAAGAATTATCATAAGAAACACGTCACACCTTGACTATGCATGTGCATTTCCTGCCATATCCTACAGAAATAAACCCAGCAATAATTAAAACTCCCATCTTACTTCAAGAATTTAGAGGAAAACTTACAATCTGCCACGTGGTCATTTGCCACATATGAACAAAGACGGAAAAAAGGAAAACTACACTCCCTACAATAAATATGCGAATTCTTACCCGGATTTTTATTGAAGCTGTCGATACTAAAATCCCGACATGTATAAAAATAAGTTTTAACTTGGCCCTTCAAGGAACCACGGTACACGACGCCATGCTTGTCTCTGCTGTAACAAAGGAATGGAAAATCAGTAACGTTGCAGAGACCGAATTACATTCTTGTAACACTAAACTTTCGAGTTGCTACTTACCTTGCTACACGAAGTGTGGGTGCATGTTTTTAAGGGATGCCTCCCAGGACGAATTGACTCCAGACCACGACGCTGTTCGCTCACATGCCGCCGGATCTCAAGTGATGAGAGGATCGCGTTCGACAATCGATTTCCTTTCATTCTTTTTTAAAGCTTGCGTCTATGACGCGGAGTCGAGAAATTTTGCCATGTAGCAATCGATGTCCCAAAATATTGGAAAACAACAAATTAAAAGACTAATTATATTGCGTGTCAATATTTTCGAACTATTAAACCTAAATATTTAAACTCTAAAGAAGATATCTAAAGTTAAAATAATAACCATAAACAATATAGAATTATAGTTGACTTTCACCTGATCGAGTATCTCTGGATGCCAACAGATGGCGTTAAAATTAATCCGTGACGACAGCTATTCCGCCACTAGATGTCGATAGGAGTATCATAACGGGGTCAATATTACCACAGTATTTTGAACCGTTACACATCTCGTGCGCTTTTGAGTCCCTTACTACGCTCAAGATTCTAAATTAGATTATTATTAGTATATAGATATTAGTATAGAATCTTTCGCTTGCACGGGACTCAAAATAAGCACTCGAAGAAATATCAAACTTTGATCTCTTGTTGTACAAATAACTATTAAATTAGTCGGACATAGAAAAAGTTTCGCTGTCACTTTTTTTCCGGACCAATCGTCTCTATACGTCCGTTATTGTTGATCAATATTATTATGTGTTCTTGTAGAACATAAAACCTTTATTCCTACCTAAAAGCAATAAAAAACTCGATATAACATAGCGCTCATACACAATAGCCTCGCTACATTTGCCTCGCATTGAAGGCAACCATAACGGTCGAGGCAACCGCCGTTTAGCCATATTGGACAAATAGCCCGCCTTAAGGGTTTCAATGGCTATTGTCAAACATATAGAAATGGACTCATTACGTATGTGGGAAAGTGGGACTGTCGGGTCTATTTGGCAAACACGCAGTCATATGACGTAGTGATGTTATATGTATATTTGTTAGGTTTGGGAACTACATAAGTACTTACTTACTATGTACTACTATTACTTCGCTGGCGCGATGACCCAAAATGAGTCTTTGGAGGCCAAAACTCATTTTGGGTCACAGAAGAGCACGCCACTTTGCTCGCTCCAGAGCAGTATCACGCCAGCTTTCGCCGACGCCAAGCTCACGGAGATCTGCCTCCACTCTGTCCACTCTGTCTGTTTGTCTGTTTGTCTGTTGAATGCAAAACTGTCAGTTGTATTTTTTTTTGTTATTTTTTTGCCTAAACGCGTTTCTACTTTTTTATGAGTAGAGAAATGGCCCGATGGTAAGCAATTACCGTCACCAATGGATACATGCAACAGCAGAAGGGTTGCAAATGCGTTGCCGGAATTTAAGATGGGCTACGCTCTTTTCTTGAAGGTTAAACCTTCGTTTAATACCGGAAATACCGCGGGCAGCAGCCGACAGTTTCCACAGTCTGGCTGTGCGAGACTGTGGGAGTGTGTTCGGCAGGATTTTTTCAGCGCAAACAATGCACTAACGACTTTTAACCTCTCTTATGCCGGAATGTGGATCCGTTTGGATGTGGATTTGTTTATTTCCTTTTAATTAATTTAAAGAGATAACTCTTACAGTTCTGGCCGGCATTTGATTGGAAACTTAAACCTCCTTGTGACCGATCCCTCGCCATGAATAGAATAGGCAAGCTCCGTGCATGTAAGTATGTAAGCGATGACAGGATAACGCGGTGTTGTAGCTTACAAAAGCGCTCCATTGTGCGCCCGCGCACGCGCCCGTGACCGACCTCGCTAGGGTTGTTAATTTTTACAATTGAATCATATATTAAAATGAGCCGCTTTTAGTTTGGGCGGGTAAAATACTAAATCCCAATTCGGGAAAAAGTTGTACCTGCAAAATTTTTTGTTAAATTACTGTAACTCAGAGATAAAATATAATAACTAATAGGTATCTTATGTCTTTCCCCGGGCCTCAAACTATCTTCATACCAAATTTCATCTAAATCAGTTTAGCGGTTTAAGCGTGAAGAGACGAAGAGGTAACAGAAAGATAGTTTCAAAATATTTGTGCCGGGACGAGTGGCGTACACCAAGGGAAACCTATGCTCAGCAGTAGTCTACAGGATGCTAAAATGTTGATGATGATGAATATTAGTAGGGATTGTGTATACATTTCAGAGACAACCCTAAAAGTTTATCAATAGGGCGGGGCGGCTCCGGCGCATGCCGTTAATTATATTGATTATAGGTAAACACCTATAATACCTACAACAAGGATACACATGGCACGGCAATGTACTCGTTTTACTAATATTATAATATATTTATGTATGAATCTACTAAAAAGTAAATATTTTTGAGGTTATGCATGATGATGATGATAACATATAACTCTTGTTCTACATCTTTTCTGGTTCAGTCTTTAAGACACCTTTTTGGGGTTCCGTTCTTCAAAAGGAAAAAAACGGAACTCTTATAGGATCACTCGTGCGTAACGTCTGTCTGTCTGTCCGCCCGACCATCCCCCTCCCCCCTTTATCTCCGAAACTACTGGGTCTAACATTTTGAAAAAATACACAAAATATATATCTTTAACTATAGATGACAGGAAAACCTATTAAAAAGGTACAGTCAAGCGTGAGTCGGACTTAATGTACGGAACCCTAGGAACGCGAGTCCGATTCGAACTTGGCCGGTTTTTTTCAAAATCGCATGACTATTTAGTCGCAGACATACATATAATAACTACAAGTTCGCCATAGTTCTAACTCAGCATCATATTAGGAGCCCACGATACTGCTGCTCTATTCCAAAACGTCGTATCTTCATACAAGCTTTCCACTGAGTTACGACGTTTCGTTCAATACAGCGGGATAGGGATCTGTTCGCGCTAATGCCGATTCTATCGGGCTGAGTTACGACAGACCCTGAGTTCCAGCTAGTATTCCAAATAGTACCCCGAATAGTTTCAAAACCAGTATTTGAGTGGCCTTGAGATCAATGCGTATTGTTAATACACGAATCATCGATTAAATGTTTAATCATGTAAGAGGTAAACGAATCTCCCGATGGTAAGCAATTACCGTCACCTATATCGATACCCCACGAGGGGTGTTGTGTTGCCGGCCTTAACCTCTAGCCGTCCATACGTCAAACCTTGCCAAGCAAAATGAAATTTTATTTTGTCAACACAAAGTTCAAATTAGAATGGAACAGGAGACCTTTTTTATAGGTCTCTGGGCGGGCTAGAGGTTAAAGATGGAAGCATGCTCTTTTCGTGAAGGTTCGTTCTGCCCTGCTTATCGTACGTGCAGTACTTGCATGAAAAACATCGTTTAAATAAAGAACTTATTCAAAGAGAATAAGATAAACAATTGCATGACTTTTCAACTGCGATTACTGCATATGTTGTTAGCACGGCAGCGTTGTGGCCGTGTGGTGGCCGGATTTAAAATATTGCCAGTGAGGGTTCACATTGGATAAAGAAGTCGTACGAGGCGACTAATAAGTCCACAAACGAAGCACGAAGCTATTTCGTTACAGGGGAGAAGGATACTCCAGAATAAAACCCGGAATGGAGTTTCCGTAAGGCGCGAGTAGGGTCCAACCTGAAATAAGCGGCAGATTCCTGCAGCCGACCTGCCTCCACACGTATTGGCTCGCCTTTCCTGTGGGATAAGATAGTGAAGCCGAGAGGGTAATGCAGGTGCTGGGCATCCCTGCGTTTTCTTAATTCCGCCCCAGGCGATGAGATGTCTCTCTGGTTTTACACCATAAATCGTCTGCAATAGACGCTAAGGCCAGTGACAGGTCCGGAAATACCGCGGGCGACAGTTCATTTCACAGTTTCGCTGTGCGAGCCAGGAAGTTTCTGGATATTGTAAACTGCCCTATTTTATACTGGTTTGTCTGGGCCGAATACTCTGTATGGGGTGTGAATAAAGTCAGGTCAGCGGTGGACGCCTTATTGCTCTCCCTAATAGAATTCATGTGCGATTCGCTTCCAGATTCAGATAGCTTCGCTAATTTGAAATAAAAGGGGAAACGATTATTCCATTGTTTCCAATTATAGGTATTTATTTGTTATTCGTGACATCGTTTAAAACTAAAGATGATATCTGCTTGTAGTCCTGCACACGTCCCAATTTTCTCAGCTTCTAAGTTATCCTCGTCCCGCCCAATGTGCATTACAATGTACACTTCACTTCAATGAAAATTTAACCTTTTTAAAACATACAAAGTAACAAAGTAGCTTCCTGAATTGTACCTAATATCTACTTGACTTAATACTTAGGAAGATAATCTATATTTGTATAAACAACTCCGTAAACACAATCACACTCGCAGTAAACCGTTGAGCGCCGGATAAAATCGCAAGTCCGTTAACGCGCGGGCTCTCCTAATCCGGCACTACAGTTAAACGTGAAAAAACGGCCCTTCTGCAGAACTCCTGCGTATTGAGTAACGGGCGCGCAATTAGTGCGGCAAAAACGCAAGGATGCGTACCGACTTGTACGAGTATGCTCTCTCTTGATCTACACATGTTTAACTTATTATCATGTTTTTAGAGCGGGGTCCCTTTGTTTCCCATAAAGTTTTAAGTCATAATGTATTGTTTGTCATATTATCATTAGTCATAAAACTGAAACCGTTAACTTTTCAGGATTTTCGTAAGGCTAGGTTAGGTTTGGTTTATTTTATGGCAATCCTAAAAAGTGACGTGTTTCTGAACCAGATGAATTATGACTAACGAAAATGCGGACAAACTATACATTATGACTTTACACATTTTGGGAAACATTAGAGACCCTTTTAGAGCATACTCGTATTTCGGTGACATCTTAAAAGTCGCGGACTTATAATTATGCGATGTAGGCACAGGAAGCAGACGAGATTTTAAGCCACCATCGTTACTGCAGCGGTATTGCAGCGCGACGCTACTGCCAACTGCATTGTTGCCGCAAATGTCAGAAATCCAGGCAGCAACATCGATTGCTGTGATGCTGCCGCAAGTATCATATGAACAACGTGGTTCCTTTCAAATGGGACCTCTACAAGCAACATGATACAACTTTTCTTATCAAAAACTCCGCCACTACTGTCCCACGCCACGGGACAGAATAACAACGCGAAAAAGTTGACCTTATTGAAATTACGAGTCCCACTAATTAAAATGTATAGGTACTATATTACTTAAGTCTTAAAACCATAATAACATAGCCCTGGTAAGAATCCCCACTCACTATTCTCTAGTCTTCTTCCTTCTGCCCTTATCCCACGTTATGTGGGGTCGGCACAACATGTTTTTCTCTTCCATTCTCCTCTTTGCTTCACCTCGGCACTCACTCCTTTCTCGTATCCTCTTTCACACAATCCATCCATCGTTTTTCACTCACTATTCTCTTGACATATAGGGATGATGACACATGTTGAACTATCATTTCTGACTTTTGTATTGCTTAAATACAATGGGTTCCATATAGACATTTATCCTAAAAACAAACCTGATCGATTGATACCATTAATGAAAATTTGTCACCTAGCCTATTGTCCGATATAGTTATGTAATATAGTTAAAGGTTACCTTACTCCACTCCTTACACATATATCGCTTGAGTATGTTTTTCTGCGCCTAGATCCGGAACGTAACGGCGCCGGCGCAGCTTTTTACCCGCTTCCTAAATAGGGAGGTGAGATTCTTGAAAATTAACTGCATTCAGTACGGTACGGTTTACCGATAGGTTGAGCGGCGTTTTAAAAGGCGCATACCGTATTGATGTGCGATATTTTTATCCTGAGTATTGGTGAAATGACTTCTAAAAGCCATTCGATATTAATATTAGAAGGAATTGTCGCGGTTTCGGAGTTATGTGCCAGCCCATATTAATTTAATAATAAACTAACTCTATAGAAATAAATCACGAAAACATCTAGTTTTTATTTGTTTTCTGTTGAATACGATAAGCCTGCATACCATAGGTATAATTTTAGTATAAAATAGCTAATTATAGGTATAGCCGATGTATCTGACGAGCAAAATGTTAGTCAGACTTATACTTTCAAAGTAATTAAGTTATCCCAAACTAGCGTCTTTTGAGCGTCGGCGTCCAGTCGGCGCTATGGAAAATGGCGTCGCTGCGCAGTTGGGCCAACGTTGCGTCGAGCAGCAGCCATAGAGTTGACTAGACACCAACGCTGGGACGGCGCTAGTGCCGACTGGCCTAAAAGGTGATCTTGGGTCACAATTGTCACAAACGTTACGTTTCGCGCTATATCTTTTGCTTCTTTCTAATTTCCTGATTTTACAACCCCTCTGAATATAATAAATTAAAGTGAAACGTCCTTCTGTTCAGATACATTAAGAACAATGTACTTGTAACACTAGGCTAGGCTATCTATCCCCTTATCCCATGGCATCGCGTAAATCGCATCGCGTCGGTGTCCGATTGTTGGCGATAATAAATCTATGTTCGCGCGAACACTACATTCCACTTAGTCACGTGCGCTTGCGCAGGTTCAGTGTGTAGCCATAGATAGCAGTGCGTTACTTTAAACATTATTTAATCATTTAATGTACGTAAATAATAAACTTTATTACAAAAAAACAAACAGCTCAATAAGTATTGAATGATTTTACGGTTTAGACTCACTCGCGCGACATGTTCAAGCTCAAGAAGTACCTACATACAATACAATACAATACAATACATACATAGGTTTCGTGGAGCCTTCTTCATTATAACAGTTTACTAAGATGCATAATGATTGATCTATCTAGTTTCCTTCACTCAGAAATGGATGAAGAAAAAAAATGAGTTAGGGCCACCCACAGACAATCCAACCTCTAGACATAGCATAGTCGCGTTACCCCCTCTGCCACACATACGGTAGCGTTACTCCATCTTCGAGTCAATCCCGAGCCGTGATTGGTCCGTGTCTTTGAACGGACCAATCACGGCACGGGATTCGCTCACCTCGTCCCCCCGCACCCCCGTATTTTTGGCAGCATCGGTTTCATGAAAGAATTGGCCTAAGCTCAGTCTAGAGGTTGGATTGTCAGTGGGGCCACCCCACACTGTAGCATCTTTTGAGCGTCGGCGTCTAATCAACGCTATGGGAAATGGTGTCGCTGCGCAATTGCGCCAACGTGGTGTCGAGCAGCAGCCATAGAGTTGACTAGACGCCGACGCTTGGGAGACGCTAGTGTGGGGTGGCTCTAAGGGCGTCGTAATTTCCAGGAAATTCTACCCGCCGTGACTCGGGTAACCAAGTGGTTGGGGAATACGTGCACCCGCGCCTGAGGGGCTACCGCGAAACTCGAAATTAGCAAATTGCTGGGATTTTTCTCTTTTACTCCAATGAAAGCGAGAAAAATACCCGCAATTTGCGGACTTCGATTTTCGCGGTTATAGCCCTGCTAGCGGACGCCCTTAAAGTAATGCCGTCTATTCTACCGTTACTTGGCACACACACAATAAGATTTATTCCCCATTCCATTGTTGCATCGTACAAAAAGCTGCTCATAAAATCCACAGCGTAAACCACAGCCGTAACTCATAATCGAACGTTGCACAATGTTTGGGCAATTGACAGTCGTTCCATTTACGAGAATAGCTTTCCCATGCGTACGCGCACCGAATGAGACGAAGTGGGTCAGTACGTTCAATAGGGATTCACTTGTAGGTCGAGTGCTTTTTGTGTATGAGATATACGAAATATTATTTGATGTTTACCAACGCTGGACTGGTAAACAAAAATAATCTCAATAAGTTAGTTTCCACTCTAAGCTGGAGTCAGTCGCTTTCGTAAAACGTTTGTGCCAATTTCTGGGACTAGGTTACAACGGAGCCGCAGATCTTTAGGGATGCCTCACGCTAGAATAGACCAGGCGGCCTAGCCAAGGTGACAATCGCTTGCGCCTGGCCAGGCCCCGTAGACAAAATGCCAATCGCTAACGCTACGTAGCGAACGAAACGCAACTGTCACTGTCACACTAATATGGAAGAGTGATAGAGAGACACAAAGCGATTCGATGGCGAAGCGGTAGCGATTGTCACCTTGGGTAGGCCGGCAGTTCCGACCCGGGGCGTCCGACACTTCGTTTTCAATATGGAAAGCATTGATCCTCGATGACACGTCATACAAAATGTCAACTTTCCGGACAGTAAGCGAACTAGACATTTACGGCAGCAATTAATGCAATTGGCAGTAATGTCGCGCCGAATTACTGCTGGTGTAGTATGAATTCGAACGGTAAGTACCTTTATAAATATTGCTTCATCTGGATAGTACCTTCAATATGTAATAAAATATCCAGGCACTACAGACTAAAGCAAATTGTATGAGCAATAAATTTCAGAAAACAGTAACCTCGTTCCCTGATACTGTAACTCGACAATGTAAGCAGCACATTCCTGAATATACCGCCATAGTTTAAACATAGCGACTGAACTGCATAACATACATATAAAATATAGTGAACCTTATATGTACTATATACTATAGTTATCCCCGATAGTGGAGTTCGTCCAGTCAAAAACAAATATTATTTATTTTAATATTTTTTATACATATACATAGATCGAATGACTCAGTAATAAGGAGCCATAATACTATTAATGTTTACTTAAACTAGTTTATCAAAATTATATAAAACATTATTTTTGTACAAATGGAAGAACCTCAGAAAATGCTCTGACTACACGATAACATATGACATGTGCATGTTTCTCATCAAGGGCTGGGTTTTAGAGTTTATTCGGAAATAGAATAGTCGTGGAATTTATTGGGCCCCATACATTCCACTACTCTTCTTTGGACTCTTCTCTTTCCGCACAGTCTCTATTAGTTTTTCCGATGCGAATCTCATCAATCAAGAACCTATCTACATTATATAATGAGTCATTGTGCTGCGGTCACGTGTGACTCACGATAAGGCTACTAACTCGCGGATACTCAGAATACTATGACGTGTTTTCACTCCTTTGACCTTCTTATTTCGTTTGATTATACGTGTCTAATTCGCCTTTTACGACGTTAGTTTTTATCGGTCAACCGTGAGTCATGTTTCGTTCGTTGACCGTTAGATGGAGTGTTGATTTTTTATTGTTTTGCACGACAACGGCAATTGATCGTTTATCGTCGCAATTGTTGTTCGATTTATAATCTTTAAATGTTTAATTTAATGACTGTGTTTTGGGTACATACCTATTATTATATCAGCCCATAGATACCTATCCAGTACAGCACAGCGAAATAATCTTTTACAGTACATATGGGCCTATTTTCCCGCACTAGTGCGTAAAATAGCACTTTTTGTGTGTATGTCAAAAGTTTAAAGGGCCATATCACCATATGTACTGTGAATCGTTGTACGATACACGTGCGAATAGGTAATTCGCAACTCGTGTCGATTTAAAACACTCCCTTCGGCCGTGTTTTAATTTATCGCCACTCGTTTCGAATTTCCTCTTTTCCGCAATTGTATCGTAAATAACTATTTCAAAAGCAAGTTACCACAGCCACGAATTGCGGGCTGCCCTTACGGGCTTACATTTGCAACTAAAGTGTCATTCTATGGAACTTGCTAACTATGTTAACAAAAGTCACTAGTAAATTCATCAACATCATTCAGAGACAATTTCAATATGGCGGTTTTGTTTACATAGTTAGCAAGTTCCATAGAATGACAATTTATTTCATACGATGAAGTTTTTCGGTGCGTCTTTTTCTTACTGTTTGCCGAGTTTAAAATATTAAATGCCACAGTTTTATGATAAGCCGTTGATATGCGGAAATGTTTTAATTACAAGTTAATTCTGTCACGTCTGGATACAATTCTAAGAATTAGAACGACTGGGAACGCATTCAAATTCCAGGAATTATATTGTTGCTAGAAATAACGGATCGTTTCACGCTTGGATAAACTGCAGTTTAGCCCTACGTCACACATCTTGCTTATCACCATCTTATCAAGAAGAAGTCATAAATTATAATGTGCAAAACTCGCAACGTGTGGCGAATTTTAAAACACGACCGAAGGGGGTGGGAGAGTTGGAGGTTTAAATCGACACGAGTTTCGAATTACCTATTCGCACGTGCATCGTACAGTTTTACAGTACATATGGCCCTTTACAGTACATTTTCGTAGGTACTTTATGTAGGTATCGGCATGTTTAAACCTTTTACTTCTTAAAATTTGTATGATGAAAGTACCTATTCGAAAAATGTACCCAAATTGCAAACTTTCACAATGTCCACAGAAAAGATGCCGGTGTTAAGCACACTGTTTCCTGACAATATTAGTGAAGTACCTAGGTACTATTAATTCATCTATGCATTATAGCTAGCCTATTTTAGTACCTCGTCTAAAAGCAACGAACATTCCCACAGTGTATCATAAATTAAACATTCCTGACTTATCAGTCTTTCTTTATGAGCTGCAGCCATTTCGCAACTGTTTCAGTGCAATTGAAAGTATTGAAACCTCAAGAGGATTTAATTTAAGACGGGCTCATGTTTACAAGTACCGTGCTGTGGGATCTGTATGCGAATCACTACATATGTAGTATAAAACAAAGTCGCTTGCCGCTGTCTGTCTGTCCAGGGATGTATGCTTAGATCTTTAAAACTACGCAACGGATTTTTTTAATAGATAGAGTGATTCAAGAGGAAGGTTTATGTATAATTGGTTACCCGTGCGAAGCCGGGGCCGGTCGTTAGTGTAAAATATAATAAACATGTCAATTAATGTATGCTAGTAATAAAGGTTAGATGAATTAACCTAATTAGCGCTGTGAGATACTATTTAGGCACTAACGGGCCGATTCGAACTTTAAGATACGTCAATTAATAGATCTAGAAACGATATGGATTAGATATGTCAGTGTCAAATATGACGTTTCTTCAAACAAAAACGTCACTTTTGGCACTGAATTATCTAATCCATATCATTTCTAGATCTATTAATTAACGTATCTTAAAGTTCGAATCGGGCATTTATAGCTGGTCAAGCAAATCTTGTTAGTAAAAAAAGGCGCGATATTCAAATTTTTTATGGGACGAAATCCTTTCGAAATTAGGTGAAGTTGGAAAAGTCATCAGTGTCATCATATAAAATATAACCTATCTTATCACTTATGTTCCTGTAATATATAGCCTTCATAAGGTACAAACCCTAACATTTAATCAATAAGTAGTAGTATAGGTACTTTTAGAGATTTTTTGCCTAGGTTTTTAGCAATGTTAGGGGTTTAGTCCTTAAAATGTTTTTAGTGATTTACTCCTAGATAACTTTATAGTAGTAGTAGTAGTAAAGCACTTTATTGGACAAAAAGAAACATAAAACATGTAAAAACACACATCATTTGTACAAAGGCGACTTATCCCTCCCATATTAACCTCCAACCATATTAACTTATCCCTTATAATATATCTGTATCTGTTCAAAAACTACAAAGTATGTATTTTTTATTGGCATATGAAGTAAATTGCGGCTATGAGTCAAGCTGAGTCAACGTACAAAGATCCGTATTGATCATACAAAGACGCTTTAAGAAAGTCGCAGTTTCGAAACAAATTCAACGCGAACTGGCTAAAGATGGCAATATGATTCACTCGCTGTAATATTGATATTAAGCATTCCTTTTAAGTACATCATATGAGGCAAATACGCACATGTAGGTAGTAGCTAAAATATGCGTTTAAATTGTAAGAGTTGTTAATATTTTGAGTTTTGGCATAGGTTGTATTAGGCAAGTAGTTGGTATTCCAAGTGCCAACGGTGGACCACACATGCATACCTAAGTAGGTATCTTTATTATCATATTTAACACTGTATTTCACCTTAAAAAATAGGTTAAATGCCAAGGATAACTCAATATCACTTGGAAAACCTTATTACCTACTTCAGCGCCACTTGCACCATCCCACTAACCCGGGGTTAACCGGTTAAACCTGGAGTTACCATGATTACCGGCACAATTTGACACTGGGTTAACGGTTTAATCGGTTAACCGCGGGTTAGTGGGATGGTGCAAGAGACACTTCGACACCTAAAAATCGTAAAATGTCAGAGTAACATCTAAACATCACCTGTGAAAAGCGAGTGTTTCCGCCAGATGGCGTTTGTTGTCCATAACACTCATTAGCTGTTCTTTATTAACTAGCGCACGCGCATCTGCGACTGTTTTCATTTCATTTGCTGTTGGGGGTACTAGGGTTGTCACATAACTTTACCGTAACACCACCCAACTATGGTTCAAATGTGACTTTTATTCGAATATCATATTTATGTGGCAAGGCAAAAGATTCCAAAAGTGGAAGTTAAACAAACCTTGCTACCGAGGGAAACACAAAAATTATCGCCATACCAACGCAAGGAAAATACTAACTGTAAAACATTACAAATCAAATCAAAATGAATGTTATTAAATGTTTATCATTTGAAAACATCATGAGGTACGTTATGATAGCGAACATGAAGTACCAATTCAAAATTTGCATCAAGTTACTTTCCTATTTTATTGCCTTTGCCAGTTTTTTAATTTAGATTAAAAAGAGAGCTTTTACGAACTGGTTTGGTAAAAAATACATATATCGATTATTACAATCTGTACAGATTACTTTGAAAACACTAAATATTATAAAGAAATTGCGTTATACTATTGTAACCAAACATGGATTTAGAAATTCAAATCTAAAGCTTTAGCAGCGCGTGTCAGCCCTAACAAAAGGATTACCTCGCCCCAACGTTTGTTATTCCAGGATCAGTCCGGATTAGCCCGAGTTCATACAATACACTTAACTGCCCATTCGTGGACCTTATGCCCTTGCAATAGGATTTACCCACGAATTGTCAATTAACAGGGGACGATGGTTTATAAATGACGGATGATATTTCCGGAGATAACCATAACTTCACACTATTAAAACATAATCTCAAAGGTCAGTGATACTCTGACTTTTACTTTACTCCTTTTTAGCTGTAAATCTTTGGGGATGATTATAAATATTATTTACAACGTAATGCTATATGCGTACGTTTTATGTTAGGTTATGTTCGAAGAAACTATGAAGGGGGATTCTTAGAAGAAATGTATGTATTAAAAGTATGTTATTGTAGACGTCTAACAGTATATTTCATTGCCTACCTACTGTTATTACAAGTATAGATTACCTAGATTTCGAGTGTTGTTAAATTTTATAAGATGTACTTACAGAGAAATTTATTATTCTAATTTGTTGTAAGTACATGGTTACACACACATTTTACTTTAAAAAACTCTCTGTCTCGGGCGAGACCAACTTGCCATTCCGAGATACCAGTCCGCCGCTATACCAACTGAGCGACCGAGATGTACCCGTTGACAGCGAATATTTTCATCATAGTATTCATATGCGCCTATAGCGAAACCTACCGTTATTTTTAAGCATTGTGGTATAGTTTTCAGACGTTTCTGCTAAATACAAAATTAATTTAATAGGTACATTTGAATTTGAGGCTGGAAGAGATCCCTCAAAGGGATAAGTTCGCCTTTGTACTTCTTACAATTTTTTTGGGTTTTTTTAATAATGCCTTTTTGTACAAGAAAGAGTTTACTACTAGTACTAACTACTACTACTACATTTTATCTTCAAAAGTTTCCAGAATTACCATTGATTGATTTCTGTACTAGGTACCTTAGGTACCTTAGGGTACCTTATAATATAAAGTATAGCTAGTCAAGCAAATCTTGTCAGTAAAAAAGGCACGAAATTCAAATTTTCTATGGGACGATATTCCTTCGCGCCTACATTTTTCAAATTTGCCGCCTTCTTCTACTGACTAGATCTGCTTGACCAGCTATTTTTATAAATTACCGTAACAATATTAATGTTTCCCTCTCTTTCGCCCCCAGGCCTGCGCCCCTCGCTACGTCTCGTTCGTGAACCACCGTCTGCAGCACCGCGACCCGGTGGGCGCCTGCTTCGTCGCTTCGTCCTCAGACGGAAATGATGTGAAAGAGTTCTCTCCTTGTCGCACCCGTGAGTATTTGAATTTACCCTCTTTTTTAACGTACTCAGGCAGAGTATGATAATCCTGACCGAATTTTTAGTCATCTTTTTGCTTTTTTTTCGAGAAGGTTTTTCTGCTCTATAGAGCACAACCGAGGAAACCCACGATTTTTGACCACCACACACATATATAGATTAATTCAATTGCGGGGCATAACATTTTAATGTATGCATAATAGTAATCGAAATATTATTTGAATTATTTCCCTAATTTAAATAATAACTACAAAATTTTTGGCGCCCAACGCGGGGCCAGTTTAGAATGGATACCTCATTTTTGTTTATCACTTCATAAGATCAGTTAATTGGTACTATAGTATTCGACAAAAATATACAGATATATCTTAAAGTTTATGTACCTACTCGTAAACATACTAATAGTTGTCGAATTTTTTTTCGTCATATTTCGATAAAGATTTTGGATAGATAAAGTTTTCTATTATGATCATTATAAACTCAATACCGTTTTACATAATAAATACTTCCTCTAAATTATGAAAACGTGTAGTATTTTCGTTAGATACTCAACGGAAAACTACATAGGTACATATTTTGCTGGACAAGTAGTGATTTTTAATATGGAGCTCTTCAAACCAGCAAAATTTCATCCAAATCCAACGAAAAAAGAGTCGACAACAAAATAAAAATCGACCCACTTTTGAATCGAGCAATATCAAATTCTGAAAAGTCACTGTTGCGTGCAAAATGATCGAAGCGCGAATTCGTATCACTTCCGCCGGTAATGGCCGACCAAGTGACGACCAGCAACACGGCATTCAACTCGTTCAGTTAACTACCTTATCCCATTACAACAAGGTTTAAAGTCAAATATAGTAATTGCAGTTATGCTTAGCTCGGCAGTTTTCTCTTTCCCACGATTTAATCATCAGCAGGAAAGAAAAAGACGGATATGGGCTTAATGAACATGGGCGCACCGAATGTTGATTTATGAATACAGTTGATTCAATTCGTGCTTTTGCGAAAAAAGTTAATTAATTTACTGCATAAAAACTTGAATTATCGATGTTATTAAGTGTTCAATGGTTATTCAATAATTTTATTGCAATATTGCTTCGACACAATTTATATTTCATTTCAAAAGACTTGCACCTGTGAAAACAACGCATAAGAGCACAAGTTTTTAAGACAGATACTATCAGCTCTATAACACACCTGTGAATGTTTTTACAATATGCATTAATTATTTGATATTTATTACGATATCATATTACATTTATTATTGCCATGATTGGTATAGTAACAATCCGACCGACTGAAAATAAAATATTTTTAAACCCCGGTGCAAAAAGGGGGGTGTTATAAGATTGACCTCTATGTGTGTGTCTGTCTCTGGCACCGTAGATCTTAAACGGGTAAACCGCTTCGGATACAGTTTTATTTATTCATTTGAAAACGGTTCTTCTAACGCAAATTTTTAAAGATATCTTTTACTCGTATCGAAATTTATTCAACGCATTTTTTTTCTATTTTAATATTTATTTTTATTACATTACAAAACTAGTAGGTACTTATAAATATCTCATTTTAATACTTATTCATTCTTAGGCACAGTTAAAAAACACTGGTTACCTACACATGTTATGTTAGCTATAGCTGGTCAACCAAATCTTGTCAGTAAAAAAGGGCGCGAAATTTAAATGTTCTATGGGGTGATATTCCTACGCGCCTACATTTTTCAAATTTGCCGCCTTTTTCTACTGTCAAGATCTGGTTGACCAAGTATATATATGTATACCTTAAGCTTAATATTATATTCTATGTTTATCATGTGTGTATTATATACATATATGTGTGACGTGTTTATTTCTATGTTCGTTGTTCAGATTTCAAAACCGTGGACGAGGGTGAGTGTACGGGAAGGTACAGTTCGATGTAATAACTGCACCCTGGACGTATTCGTAGTACACTTCGACACATGTAAAATGTTCATGGTACTACCCTAACACAAAATGACATATCACGTATAAGTTAGGTACGGAAAGTTTCAAAACAGTTGGAAATTTCAAGAAAATTTAATAGAAAATTAAGGAAAGCTATTTTGGAAAAGGAACAATTTCGATCCACATACTAAAATATTGGCAGTTTCCGAAATTTTTCAATGTGGAAATTTCGCAATTTCGGAAGCTTTCCGACGGCTTGTCAGTACTTTAAAGTTTAAATGTTATTGCTACGATTACTATACAATTTTAATTAATTAATCAATGTACCTTTATTTTGAGATGCTACTCTATTAAAATAATAAATATTATATGTAAGTATGTCATTTTGTGTAATAAGTGGCAGAATAATCCATTTATCACCCAACTTTTATTTATATCCTATAACTTTCCACTAAATCTCCATTTTCAGAACCCATTTAGATGCCATTTTACCGCCATGAATAAATATTTCATGTATATAAAATCACTTTATATATTATAGCACAAATGTCATGTCAGCATTGTGTCAATGTTGTGCGGAATCGTATCTTCGCCTATGTTATTGCCCAATTTTAAAACACGCAAGTCACGCAAGGAACGATTTTGTAGAAAATAAAAAATGGTAACACCAAATTGCAATTCAGAATACTGAATCAAAATAATTTAAAAATATCCAACAAGAGGACGGCGTAAAAAATAAGAAAGATAACCTACAACAACTTAAAGTGTCATTCTATGGAACTTGCTAACTATGTAAACAAAAGTCACTAGTAAATTCATCATTCAGAGACAATTTCAATATGGTGGTTTATTTACATAGTTAGCAAGTTCCATAGAATGACACAATAAACACATATATTGCAATCGTAGGAGTTTCGTCAAAGAAAGATAGTAACCTACCAGCGGGCTCAGCACGGTTCCATTTTTATCGACTATCACTATGCCCGTCACTTTCGCACTTACATACTTGTTAGAACGTGACAGGCATGGTGACAAATGATAAAAATGCGACCGTTCTACTAGGGCAGGAGGCCTAGTTATGATAAAAATCGTGATAGAAAACGCCAACTGAAACTTAATAATGTATGGAAATAGTCACGTGACTTTTCGTAGCATTTATCATCGCGATACATTTTTTTTTGTTTGGCGTTTCTCCATGTACGATTGCGTTTTGTCCTTTGTAGTTTCTGTTATCGGTGTAAACCACTTTTTACCTTTATATAAAAATGCTCCTTGTAGTGTGAGATTGGGCTTAAATGAAAAATAACTTCGATTGTGACCTATTGTCTCAGCTGTATTCTTCAAAACATTAATTGTATTTTTTATATTCCAGCGAGCCATGGGAACAGGAAGACGGGAGTGTGCCAAGCTGGATTCTCTGCTGCTATTTCTAAGGTATGTTGTTGTTTTTGCAACTTCTATCATCACAATATTGTCAACTATTTCTCCTAAGGCAATACAAAAATTACCAGTTGAATTTGAAATCAATAGTGAAGGAAATATGGTTGAATTTCTTTTGTTTTGCACTCGAACGAAATTAAAGCTCTGTTCCGATTGGAAATGGTTTAAATTATATCGAAGGATCTTAGGTAGGTACTACGGTTAGAACTGTGGGCCTTGCTAGGATATGTAAGTTATGCTGTTGCACCTATAATACCTAGAATTGTTAATACTTAGTTAATTTTGTTTTAGGACTATTCGATTGAAATTTTCTTTTTATTTTTCAAAAACTGGTTATTGTTTTTGCAAACAAAGAAAAACTCAAATAATCTGTATCCTGACTTCCATTTCTACCAAAAAAAACAATTTTCAAGCTTTTTATTTAGGCGCCGTCTCTTCCTTGTATAAGTAGACAAAAAAAAACAAATATGGCCTCCTCTCATGTCGCGATCTCTCGACCGCTTAAAAATCCAATTGTCCCAAATATAGACGCGGATAAAACAGCAATAAAACAATTCGCTATATTGAGTACTATTTCGAAATAGGACTCCGTTTTTGCAAACACAATAAAACTTTAATAATTCATAAGGCTGCGCGCAAGTCACGTGCAATGTATAAAGCCTTTACGCAGACAAGGTCCTAAATCACTGCAGTGTATTTGTAAGATAGGTCCTTGTTGTACCAAGTGTTTACATCAGACATGGCAAAAATAAGGTATTCCCACGACCACTGTATCACGTTTTACATGAGTTTTCTGTTAAATTTTGAATGTCTGTCGTGTCGCGAGCATCTCTCTTGATATATTTATGTCAGATAAATACTCATTTAAAAATCTTTATTACTATTCAGTAGGTATAGGTTTAATTTATTAATTAGGAACTAACATTAGAGTTATGAATTAATATTGTATAGTAACAAATTATAGGTTCATGAGTCATGTTACTTGAATAAATGGAATTTATTTATTTATAGGTAGGTACAGTTATTACGATGAATATCAAAAAACTAGCCAAACCATTTTATTGTATGCTTGATTCGTTCACGTCTTTCCTATAGACATCGCAAGGTTAAGAGAATCCAAAGCTATTTTTATTTAACCCTGAACCCGATACCTATGTCATGTTTTTTAATCATACATTACTTATACAATCTTATCGTGTCACTTCTGTCCTTAATATTCTTCATTGTAATTTCATTCCAGTATCATTAGCTTAATTAAAACTTTGGTAAAATTACATAATAAACAACACTCTTAATTACCACTGCCATATTATTGACAACACTAAAGCTACATATAAAATGAAGATAACTCACAATTCGGCCTTAATAAAATAAAAAGGTAATTTTATGGTCAATTTGCCTTGATGCCTTAAATGCCGCAATCTGTCGTAAGAACTTTACCGAGTATTCTCTTAGAGCGTTGCGAGTCGAATGATCGATCTAACCAGTGTAATAAATACGTGCCGGCAGAAGATGAAGACACACAGCTACTTAAGACTAGCTACTAATGGCAAAAAAATAGTGAATGAATGATGTGATTTAGAGAGGCCCTCACTAGCGTCTCCCGAGCGTCGACGTCTAGTCAACTCTATGGCTGCTACTCGATGCAACTGCGCAGCGACACAATTTTTCATAGCACTGACACTGACTATAACGTCGACGCTCAAAAGAGTCAAGACGCTAGTGTGGGGTGGCCTTTAAGTGTATGATATCTTCTATCTATGTTTTAGACCCCATTACTTCAACAAAAATATTGAAAACCAATAGAGTACATTTTTGAAAATCACGTCTTGATATAACGTTGATTTTATTTAAAGGTGAAATTGAGATTTTAAAAATGATTTTTTTGGGAATTTTTATAAAGCTAAAATTTTGGTTAGCATGACTTTTAGACTCGTTTGCGCTGAATAAGGGATTACAATAACTCCTTTTCTGAGAATATTCGAGTAAAATTGCTAATGAGATGCTAATAACGCGTATTTGGTGATGTACGCGTTTATTAAAATACACTTACGATTTAACCTGTATGGCAAGATATTCTTTAATTATTTATTGGCAGACACAGGCCTTTTACCTTCTACACCCTCCAAACCTTTTATAAAAAACTTGTATAAAGATTCGTTAATTAATAATTGGGATATTTCCGTGGCTATTTGCGCATTTGATTGTTCATCTAAACTGAAAAACGATAAAATTACTTTTTAAAAAGTGCCAACCAAGTATTTATTTTCAATGTTGTACAAAATATATTATTTTTTAATAAAAAGCGAAATAAATGAGAGACAGTGATTTTATAAAAAAGTATTTAAGAATAAACATGTTGCTGTCAACTCATAAGTAGACTTAATTAAGATTACAAGTTAATTAATCACACCATTTATCATTTTTTTATGCGGGTAACCCCAAACAACATTTTAAACAAGCAATGTCGTTTTGCAACCCGTATATAAAAACCAATTATCTCTAAGCCATAAATTTTGGGGCTCAAAACGTCACAACATCTAAATAAACTATTTAAATTCATCTCACAAGGGTCCTTAATACCTTAACAATAAAATGTTCCCCTAATAAAACACGTTATCATATTAGATTAGGTGTAACAAAATCAGGGACCCTCAGGGATGTTATCTCGAATAATTTTATGGTTAGTTTTATTTATTTGATGTGTGTAAAAACGTGAGCGTTTTTTACAACTCTTGGTGCTTTTTTGCTGTACCTATAAAACTGTATACTGTTGACGAAATGAAACGGATTTTACTCAGCAAACATCTTACACTTTAAAGGATGACTCACGCTAGACCGGCCTGTGACCGGGCCGGAGCTTCCGGCGCTTCGTTTTCTATGGAAAGTACCACGTGATCACCGATCAGCCGTCATAGGAAATGACATTTCGGATGCCTCGGCCCGGGCACGGTCCGGTCTAGCGTGAGTCGTCCTTAATGGCGTTATTCATAAACTTCTGTCATAAAGTCTAACTATCAGTTGATAATCGTTTGTCCCTGTCTGTTATTTCGAAATTTGTGTTTGTTACAAAGGTACAACTTTTTTTCTTTTTAAGTTACATAAAACGGCGGCGCCGTAACAGATGTTTGTCTTTCGGCGAACAGTAGCAGTAGCACATCTCAAGATGCCGCCATCTCTATTGTACTTCAAATTACTCTTACCCAAGCCACAATAAAACGTATTCAAAAATATACTCTGTTTCCTAAGCCTGTAGATTCAAAATCAAACGGCGGTGATATTTGTCGGACAACTCTGACACCTCTTAGTCTTTTACGTGCTTGGTTTCGCTAAGTTCATCCACAACCTGTACTACATACTATATTTGAACTAAACTATCGCAGAGCGTTTGACTCAAAAAAAACCAGTATAACGTGATCTCTTGTTACGTAAAGATATTTTTCTACTCGTCGACTTTAATGGTTGAATTAAGACTTCTTATACCAAACTATAATCGTAAACTTATAACTATGAGTTCCCGACTCAACTATAATGACTTAAATACGAAAGGCTTTAGAAAGCTATAATGAATTTGATCAATCACGTATCGCCGATCGCCGCGGTCAACAGGACAAAACCAAGAGGAGGAACCGCTTCTATTTAATGCAAAAGAAGTTCGTTGATGTCTTTTGTTCTATCATTTTATCTACTGAGATGCTTACCTAATTTTGTTTAATTATTTGGGTTATATAGTAGTAAAAATATTATTTTAGATGACTGATAGAAAAAGTATTGTACACAATACACAATAGTGATATAATCAAGCTTTTCAATCTGGTACCTTACTTAGGCCACTCAGCAAGCTTCGTGGCCTAAACACGGTACTTGACTGGGAAGCTCTCCATTATATACGTTGCTATAAAATACTATTACACTGTTCTAAAGGTAGTAAGACTGTTCTACCTGGGTCTATGTATTGTGAAATAATAGCGGTGCTAAAACAGTGTAAAGCTAAAGCACTAAAACGCAACATACCTGCCTTGAATTTACGTCGTATGTCCACATACTTAAGATAACACATCAACATGTTAGAAAGACGTAAAGGATTTTAGTTGTCTCAAACAGTTCCTGAGCGCAAGCGAGCTTTTGCCTTCGACTATCACGTATTAAGATGGTCTCTAGAGGCGTAGCAATTGTATGTAGTCAGATATCAAATAAGTAACAAACGCACATACAACATTTTATCTACAAAGTGACCGCCGTATGTCCACGGTCCACGGTTCATTTGATGTGCGATAAAAGTGAATAATTGTAGACGTCCGTGCAACAGTTTAAAGTTAGTATTGCACCGGTTTAATGTTCGTTTATATTACTTAAACGGACGTTCAGGTGTTAAAGAGTTTATTCCATTCCTTTTAAGTCTTTTAACGTCAATTTAGAGTTTCGATTTAATCTCCATTATATGGTTAAATAGAGATTTACCAGCTCCTTCGTTTAGCTGTCAAGTAAACTAACACATTAATTACCAGTAGGTTATATTATACGACCCTTGAAATTATTTAAAGAGACGGAATGTATTCGCTCCAAATCAAATACGTTTATAAAAATATAATTTACTTAGGATTCTGAGCTTTAAAATTTTTCCAATATATATTTAGAAATGCAGTCGTCAGAATTTATTTATTTACCGTATGAATAAGTTAGTTTATTGACAGAGTTATAAATCATTCAATTTCAATCGCACTCAACGACCGACTTTAAAAGGCTTGCCAACTTTAAAGGCGAACGTCGGCATAAGCGCACATACATCCTTATAAAGGGGCATGAATAAATTCCGAAATATGTCACATTTGTATCTTATTGCAACGCTACCCTTTGTAATACAAAATTCCCTGTCACTACGAGTTTTCCAATATGGCTCGTCCGTAAGCGTCTTTGTGTGGTTACCCATTTCTTAAAGATTCAGAGTTAAACGCTCAAGACCAGTAAACTCTTGACTTGAAAATTTGTTACAAGAGGTATGTCTTCGCGCTGGCCCAATGAAGACTGGGAATTATTAATATACCTTTGAATTTATTCGCAAAATGTGTTTAGGTTTTTTCAGGATGTTTTCCTTTATCGAAAAATCTTAAGCCAAAAAGTCATTGCTAACTACTACATAGTTAGTAACTAAGTACCAGCCGGATTTTGAAACTATGACCTCCACCTGAGCTATATTTGCCGGTCAGTTATCAGCTTTTACTGGTGCTTATTCTGGTTCCCAAGAGCGTTAGACTCGCTTGCCCTCGACATTATGAATGGAATAACTTTAGCAAAATACCCGATGCGGCAGTCATTTGCAGACAATAGCGTTTCGGCGGGAGCGGACGCCTTGACCGCTTACGGAATAAGGATTTGTCTGCTTTCATACTCTGGGCTAGTATTTATGGGATAACTTTGAATGTTTGTTTTTGTAAACATACTGTGTACATTTATTCTATTTGTCAGAATCACCCAATAGTACGTAGTGGTTGTCAGAGTCATAGTCCCAGCAGAATAAGATTATAAGATAAAGATAAAAAATAGTTTATTCAAGTAGACATAATTACAATGCGCTTATGAACGTCAAATAAAGCTAGGTAGTACATAGGTAAGCACATAGATGAAATTAGATGGAAAGGTTTAATTGAGTTAACATCTCATCTCTTTGTGTTTCTCTCTTGAATAGACATTATTTATAACCACAATATTTAATTTTACAATCTCTCAACCACGGGTTTTTTTGCTGGCGACCACAAACTACATGCATTTTCGGTTACGCATGGCTAACTTGGCTTCAACTAACACGAAAGGAAGTTTGTCGAGTTGTGAATGGGCCAAAAGTAGCTTGAAATAGTTTGTTTATACACACGGCTGCTGCGGCGCTATTTCGTTTACCTTTTTAACTTGGTTGGACACGATTAGAAATGGAGACCAATGGTGCAAAATTGCGTTTTTCCTTTAAACTGGAAATTATTCTCGAAAGCAATCTGCCAATCCCATCAAACCTTTGAAAGCGGTGCCTTTCATATGTTAACGCAGTCAATAATCATAATAACAAAGGCTAATTTTATCTGTCATAAAGTTGGCACTTTCACAACTTAATATTCAATTATTGCCAATAGCTTTATGGATCATAAAATGCATGTAACGCGGCAGATTTACCCTTTGAATGGCTGACAATATGGTTGCTGTGCTGTTATTGCTGCCGCCTTTAAAATATAGTTTATGGATGCAAAATAGGTACACAATGTCGTCAAAGAAGACCGACGTGTTTTGCTAAGTAACGTTTAGGTCTTGGTCTCCGGTTGACGCCGTACGCTGCTCACAGCGTGCAATGTTTGAGAGAGCAGCATAAATTTGTAGCTTAGATGGTGACACTGGGGGTTCGACCGTCGACATTGGCTAGATATCTACTACGGCAAAGCGTTTAAAAACAAGATCATAGGTACACTAAAATACCTATAATATTTAATCGCGTGACATGAACGCGCGGTTTGCGCGGTATGTTTTTGTTTTAAACAATGTTTTGTACGTAATAAACTAACACAAAACGCGTGCATAAATATTAATTTTACGCCAAATTGAAAAGGCTAACTTTCTTCGTAGCTAAATAAGCGCTGGCCACGGAGTAAATTAACCAACTTTCCAAATCTCTTACCTCGCTCAAAAAATTGTTTGCAACTTAAACTTTTATCAATGGTCTTAAGGTTGAAGTTTGAACGAGACAAAACATACTCATAAGAGATTTTTGTGGCTAGCAATGCGAAGGCTGTACCTCTGTCGGAGTAAACATTGGTTTTGGGAGATTTTGTATTGATTTATGTCTTCGAGTGGTTTGGAAATGACCGTGTAATGGGAGAGTTTTATTCCAAAACAGCCTATAGTTATTCAAGGATCGATGGGAGTTGGACATTTAGACTTGAAGAACAGAATGTTGTAAGTTTATGTACCGTAATGCCTGAATTTCGATTGGGATTGCGAAAGAACAATGGGTAGGTATAGACCAGTAAAGTTTTTGTAATCCGTGAACGAATGATCTGGTTTAGGACGAGGACTTTTTGACGAGTGTAAATACATAGTAGAAGAACTCCCACAAGGATCTCCTCAACGATCGGTTGAGTGCTACCCTCATCCAACAGTTTTCTTTTTGGACAAAAGATAGTCAACCTCATTTAGAGTCTGTTCGGAAAGAGAAGAGTCGTGGAATGTATGGGGCCCAATACATTCCACGACTCTTTTCTTTCCGCACATACTCTAGCTGATATATTTATGAAGTATAATAAAGTACACGCGCTCTTAATACGTAAATTTTTGGGAAGAAGGATCTATTCGCTACTTATCCTCCCTGTTTGAAACTGAGTGATTACTTATATTACCTGTTTTTTACAAAAAAAGAAACATTAACAGTTGGAGAAATAGCCGTTGAAAATTGTTAATTCCTTGTAGTTATTTTCACATTAGCATGCGCTAAAGGGCAGGCAAGCGCCGCCGCGCAACTGCCGATTTATTCCCTTTGCTTGCATCTTCTCAGTAAAGACAAGACGATCCCGAAAATCTAAAAAATCCAAAACCTAGAAAACCTGAAAGTCTAAGAAAGCCGAAGCGAAGGTTAAAGGCAGAGTTCCACGAGCACTACCTTAGGGCCACTTGCACCATTCCACTAACATGGGGTTAACCAGTTAAACCTGAAGTTACCTGATCACCAGTACAATTTGACACTGGGTTAGCGGTTTAACCGCTTATCCTCGGTATACGTCGGCAATAAGCCTGCGCGCAACGTCGCATATTCATCGCGGCGCGGGCGCACGATTCAATGCTAAATTTAATGTCCTAGCTTTTATTGATTTTAGGGTTGTCTCCTTTTAGTGGCGTGGGAAAGTTAAAGTTATATTTTCTCTGAATAAATGATCTGTATGCCCAGTCGGTAGATTGTAGTTGATACCAAATAACTAGCTAGCTAGCTATACACCTAATTTCTTAGATACTTGGAAAAAATATTGATGAGTGACATGAGACATATGAATGAGTTATTTGATTTGTTTTGGTGGTTTTGGCGACTGGTCTGGCCTAGTGGGTATATAGTGACCCTGCCTGTGAAGCCGCGGTCCTGGGTTCGAATCCCAGTAAGGGCATTTATTTGTGTGATGAGCACAGATATTTGTTCCCGAGTCTTGGGTGTTTTCTATGTATTTATGTATTTGTATATTATATATATAGCTGTCTGAGTACCCACAACACAAGCCTTCTTGAGCTTACTGTGGGACTTAGTCAATCTGTGTTAGAATGTCCTATAATATGTATTATTAATTATTTGGTATGGCCCTTACGTTAGGTACTTAAGGTATGTAGGTTAATTCAAGAACATGTAATTAATATGCTTAATAATCCGTGTATTCAGGTACATACTTAATACAAAATGTTATAATTATCTATAATGTTCTCATTGTCAATCAATCAACAAAGATCAGAACACCCCAACAAAAACACCCGATTGACAAAACTAACAAAGCAAAACACATGTTTAACATTTTTTGTGAAGTTTTTATCAAAGCTCCGACCTTTCATTGAGATATCTTATCCGTCAACTCTGTTGACTCATAATAAGCCTTATTTCCAATATATAAGGTACACCGATGGTCAATTAATGGTGCTGGTATTAGTACGTTCACACGGATATTTTTTTTGCCTTTTTTGTTGAAGGTTACTGTATCTTTAAGGTTTTAAGTAAATCCGTAGTTCTGTTTTGTGTGCAACAAAGATTTGGTAGCGGAAGCAGTGACGACTTTATATAGTATATGTATTTGTAGTATTTTTATTGTAGGTACCTAATATTTTTAGTAACATGTTATAACAAATCACATTTAAAGTGCGTTTTTGTACACGTGTGAATATTTCTTATCGTAGTACATATAAGAATAAAATGAGACATGTTTTACCATATTTTCTCAAAAACATTTTAATTAAACAACAACAACTAAGGAGTCTACATGAAATATTTTATAAGTTTTTAGATTCTTTAACCTATCCTAACTAATCTTTATTTGAGACTAAACAATAAATAAAATTGAAACATAGTTCTAACACTAAGTTATATTTATGTATAAAATAAAAAAGCGATGTAAAATAAATAATAATGTAAAATAACGCAATGCTAATAAGTATCCAATTTGCTACTTTAATAAATCAATTGAATAAATTTGTTGTTAAAACTAATAGACAAATGTTGTTGTACCAAATACAATCAGAGGGCCTACCGCGAACCACGTTCGACGTGTTGCCTCCTTGTCACACTTACGTACAAATATACAAGTGCGGCAGAGAGCCCGTAGGTTGGTAGGTTCGCGGTAGGCCCTCAGAATAAGCCTCAAGGATGGAACAAGGACCTTGTCACTGTCACCTCTTGTTTACAAGTGAATGCCAGTGAACGGGACCGACTATTTTTTGTCACAAATGTAAAGTTCACACCCTCAAAAACTGATTATTTTCAGTAGCAACTCGAGTCTGCCGAGAGTGCCGAGTAGACATAAACTTTTGGAAAGGTAGTAAGAAATTTGGTAGTATGCGAAAAATTAAGATGATTACCTACCCCCCTTATTCATAAACGTCTGCTAAGATAATCAGCTGATGATCGTCGTTTGTCCTTCTCTATAGCATAACGACAGATAGGGAGAAACGACGATCATCAACTGATTAAGTTAGCATTGTTAGCAACCGTTTTTGAAATAACGCCATAATAGTGTTTACATTTACTTACTCCACGAGTATTCTCTTGCGACATTTCACAATAAAGTACAATTTCTAGTACACATGCGTATAGATTATAATTACAGTCCACAGATTTATAACGCCATGATAACCATGGGACTCCACTTAAAGCATCGTAAAAATGAACTCCAGCTTTATCTATCCTGACACCCTCAATCAGTCGACCGAAGTGGAGAGTGGACCTATAAAAATATACAGGCCAGTCGTTAAAACAGCTAGGACTATCAAACGACACTTTGTACTCGAAATTGATTGCCATGTGTTCATTTCAATTGATCTCTTTTGATTTGAACTTACGAGTTTAATTAAAGATTACAAGAAATGATTCAAGAAAGTTCAAAGTGCGTTGTTGTTTGCAATATTATACTACTTACATGAATATATATGTACTTTCTACCCTAGCCTAGAAGGCATAAGAGAAGTTTTCTTGTGATTGTGTTTTCTTGTATTCCTACAAGTGGCGACAACGAGGGTTATTTATATGTTAGGGATTTTGTGAATCTGTAGCTCAGTGACCGGAATAGGTATAGCAAATTTTAGAACATAGATAGGTAATATCTGGGTGATAAAACATATAAAAACTCTAAAATGCGCGTTTTCCCAGAGATAAGACCTAGCTAGATCGATTTTTCGCCCCCGAAAATCCCCTTAAATAGCAAATTTCATCGAAATCGTTATAGCCGTTTCCGAGATCCCAGAAATATATATATAAATAAATAAATAAATATATAAGAAATGCTCGTTTAAAGGTATTAGATTTGATATCAATTGATCCATGAACATCTGCTTTCAGATAGTTCCATAAATTAATGTGGTTATTTGAGATGTATAAAAACATCACTATTAAAAACCAAGTTGTTGGTTGTTGTTCATAATTAGGTATGTAGCTATAGTAGAGTGCTTTAGTTTTTATGTCTTCCATTTCACTCTTATATTTATTTTGCGAGATCTTCTTCTTACTTATTGTCTTTTCCTTCTCCTTTTTAACTGTACCCTGTCCGGGCATATTTTTGTTAAGTTGTTCTTTGTCCAGTATCTTTAGGGTCTTGTGAATTTTTATTACTATGTTTAACGGTTAAAGCTCATTTGTAAAACTTACAAATAATTGATACAAATGCAAGAAATCCTTACAGTAATATCCCGATACATTTAAATATCAACGACATATTTAAGTGCCCTGCATCTTGTTTATCTCCAACTACATACACTTGAGACACCAACTTATTTGCTGTTCTAAAAGGCCTTACTGAATTGATATAGAGTATTTTATTGCGTGATTTGGTACTCGAGTAGTTCTTACGTCTACGTTCGGAAGTCTGTTAGAAAAACATATTTCAAACGTATGGAGCTTCTCATTCCTACTACCTTTGCTATCTGTAGTGCCATGTAATGGAAGTGATTGAATAGTTGATATCGGCTGCCATGTGGTGACATTTTGTTAGTACTTACATTGATTTTTCAAGTGTCTTGTTTAGTTAAGTGTTGGGATCTTACGGACATCTGTTTTTTTAACTGATTTGATAAATAAAATAAATACTTTTTGACATATTATAAATGTAGGTATTCATTCAATTCAAAACGCAACTATTTTATAATGAAGTCATTACATTCAGAATAACTCAATGGTAAATGCTCTTCTTGAACAATACAGTCAATCGAAACAGAATTCGGAATTCTGTGCAGCTTAACTTAAAAAAAACACTGGTAGTAATGAAGAAAGATATTGCTAAGATAGGTTGACCCACAAAAATACTAGATAATCTTAAATTAAGTCTGAGAAAATCAAAGAAATATAAGCTGCAACAATTGTTTGTCTTCTTTCCAGGATGTCAACGGATTCGAACGTCTATTCATGGGAGCACCGGGCAGCTGGTACTGGCAAGGTAACAAAAAAACATTATTTATTATTCCTTCATTTTCTCTTTACTTTCTTTTCCTGAGACTCCTTGTTTGGAGACTTTAATCTGGCGCATTATATCGTTATCAAGCTTCAACACTTCAACGCGATGGAAAACTAAGTGTGTCTGAAATGTTCAATCCACAGGGCGAACAATATCAATAGATCCTACCGAGCCATTCAACAGCTACTATATGAAAATACCGGAGGAAGGTAAAACAAGGCCAGAACCAATAACTCGTTAACCGAATAACATAGCCAGGCTTATGAGCGCCTAATCCTAATGCCTTGTGAACCATTTACAGTTGTTTTAAATCTTAATTCTGCTAATGTTCGAGATAATTCCACTAATATAGGTGCTCACGAAGGCGGGGAAGCTAACATGGATCTTAATTGTTAAGAAAATGTGTTGCAAGAATGACGAAAAGTTAGCAACATTAATACAAAGTACATTAGTAAAGCAGTTTTGATAGAATAAAATAAAGAGTAGTAGAGATATTATTAATGTTACTGTCGTCATTCTTGTAAGGAAACATGTAGGGGATCGCCTTCGTGAGTAAAACAGTAACAATGTGTCCGATTTAGTATTTACTAACATGGTTGTTTATATTAATACTTACTGTCTAGAAATCCCTAAATTTCTCATGAATAGAGTAGAGGGCGTTGGTAAATTACCCTGAATGGTGACCCTTTAGTTTTAGACACTAATGGGATTTACAGGATTATGTTAATTAAATTCTAGTGAGAATTAGTCTCGAACTTACAGATTTAGATTTAATAATACAAACTGTGTCAGCTAAACTATTCATCTTTATGATTGTTATTACTTTACTGATAATCATGTATTTGAGTAGTTTGGTTTCATTAGCTTAAATGACATCATGACATCGACTATAAAGTCCATTTCAAGCAGAAAAATGGCAAAAATACATAATCACAACCTCGCAGAAAAATATTAGTACGTGAAATTTTCTGCCGCATGTCGTGTTTCGTGTTTCGTTATCTCTTTGAAGAAATTATGAACAGCCAAGTCATTATATATGTCAAAAGTTACTATCATTATATTTATCATTAATAATGATTCATTGTCGTTGCGTTTTGCTTACGCATAGTTTTTTTTACTTATAAATATCGAGATGCTATTTCTCTTAATATTTATATTGCTCTTAATATCAATTCTTCCATGTTTTTTGTCGCGCTGAAGGTCCAGTTATAGTTTTTGTTCATAATGTATCTATGTTTCACGCTTTCTAAATCTGACAAGTACACGGTTCTAATCAAAATAAATGTGTAACCTTTAGTAACTATTTGTCAATCAAAAATCGAGCACATAATAATTGTCAGCTTTGGGAAGCACTTACGACGATATATATTCATACCTAGACTTAAATAATCTATTTTTACGAATATGCCATTCATATCAAAACAAATTAGTTATTTATAAGGTTTGAGTAGATAGGTTTTTCCGAAATTTCTTGAGTTACTTCTTATTTATTCTTAAAATAAACCATGGACAATTTATTTTTATGAGGCGCAAAGGGAATACCTAATGTAACGCTTAGTAATTTATTTACTACCATCATTTTTAAAGAATATAAATTGGCTTCTCAATTAATTCGACAGCTGACTAGGCTTTGGTGACCATAATATTATAACAAAATGGTTTATAACTATAAAGCTAATTTAACGAGGTGCTATTTATTATCATATCTATAATGAAAATTACAAACGTTCATTACAATCCATAATGCTTAAAACAATGAGTTAATAAACATTTAGGTATAAGCAACAATTTACCATTTATCATTTTTAATTTATGTTACCATTACATCATTATTTTAATTCCTTGCCATTGAGTGCTACATCACTTATACATATAATGTGGATGATTTCATACTCTGTTGTATCGCTAAAGAAATCAAAATTATGCAGTCACTTCTTCCAACACATTTATGTAACATCTAATTTATATCATAAGGGAAAAGAATTTTCACAAAAGACATTGAAATCATCCACATGACCAACTTTTTATAGCCATCCTCTCAAATTCTTCTTTGCGTTGTAGGTCAGATATACTCCCAGAGCGTTGCCTCGAACCCAATCCTGATTGCCACTCCAGAAGCCAACCCCAAGTATGACGACTCGTACATGGGTTATTCAGTGGCTGTGGGAGACTTCGCTGGCACTAAACAGCAAGGAGTTGCTGTTGGTATGCCGAGGGGAGCTGGTCTGAAGGGCTTGGTAAGTATGATTTTTTTTTCGTAAAACTATTGCGACGCAATACTATGTTTCTGAACAAGTGAACATGTATTGTGTGAGGTGTGCAATGAAGAGTAATTGTCTTGTATAATTATTGAATGCCATGCCATGATTTAAAGAAGGGACTGAAATACACTACACAATTTTTAAAGTTAAATCTTCTTTAGCGGCGCTGTGCAATTTTTGAGGCGGGGAAAAAATGTTAAACTCGAGACAGCGTAAGACGATCACGTGACCGTAAGATTTAGTTGGCCATTCATTTAGATGGCATTTAAATCAATAAATAAAAACTCAATGACATTACATGAAAAACTGTTACATGTCATTGAGTTTTTCTTTATTGATTTAAATGCCATCTGGTGAGTTTCGCTCTAACTGGTATTAATATAACTCGAGTACTAACAGTGATGTGCTTTGGGGTTTCAAGTAATTAACGCTAACGCTAGATGGTGTTAACCTCAATTATACATAGTGCATTTTACACTAGTCATTGAGTTTTCACTTCTGCCGGCATCGGCACTCCCTAAGTGCAACCCGTTGTTTTTTTTATAAGGTAGGTAGTGTTCCATAGTTTACTGTGTCAAGTAAAATTTAAAAAAGGCAATAACTATATATATATTTCCAAAAAGCGTCTACTCAACATGCATTTTTGTCATTATTAAATTATATTTAGTCTCTGTAAGTAGTCTACTGATATATAATTATATTTGTTCAAATATTTTGTGGTCTGTGGTCTGGACATCCGCATTTTTCTATCACATCAAATTCTAATTTATTATTATTTGCAGGTGGTCCTCTATACCTGGGACCTGCAGAACATCCAGAACATCAGCGGCTCTCAGATCGGCGCCTACTTCGGCTACAGCTTGGCCTCTGGCGACATCGATGGCGACGGCCAAGATGACGTCATCGTCGGCTCTCCCATGTTCAGCAAACCTAAGAGCGACGGCTTCGAGCATGGAAGAATCTACGTCATATACCAGGGGAGAGATAGGGTAAATTAACTACAATAGTTTTCTACTATTATAAGAAATGCTTTATTCATAAACACAAAAGAGAAAAATATTTAGTCAAAAAACAGGAAATGCTACGAATTGGCATCATATCGGGATGATGCTACTTCCAGCGCTGATCTTCCGATGAGACTATCGTTATGCATATTTCCTTTGACCTCCTTATAAGTCAGTCTAGCTGTTTGTAGCAAAATGTTAACTGAGTTACAATGTAATGTTTTCTGGTTTCAGTCATTCTCAAAGAACCATTGGATCAACGGAGAAGTTTCCAGGGGTCGATTTGGTTTGTCCGTCGCATCGCTTGGAGACATCAATTACGACGGTTTTGGAGGTAACCCTATTCCTTTTACTTTAGTTTATTCTGTAATAAGCCTTCGCCAACATTACATTGCCATTCGCGAAAATACTTATCAACATTATTCTTCTTTTGATTCCTCTTTTATCGAAGATTGGTGGATCGAGGACATTATGGCAATTATCTTTTTTTTCTGATTGAACTACAGAATAATCCACGACTGCTGGAACTGAACCAGTCACGAAGGTTTTCAGCTGTTGTGTCTTCTTATACTAGGTCTCAGGCCACACAATTTTATTATTTGAGTTATCAGCAGTATGTACCCCGCATGATATGACCAAGATATACTTAGAAGTTGGTGTTTTTTATGGTGTCAATATTAACAGTCTCGTTCTTATTTCAGATATCGCAGTAGGAGCTCCTTACGGCGGCGAACACGGTCGCGGCGTCGTCTACATCTTCCAAGGCAGCGAGACCGGCATCAGGGACAAGTACTCCCAAGCCATCAAGGCTGAAGACATTTCTCCATCCTTGACTACCTTCGGCTTTTCTTTGTCCGGAGGCGTCGATTTGGACGATAACAGCTACAATGACTTGGCTGTTGGCGCTTATAAGTCGGACAGTGTTGTGTTTTTGAAGTTAGTATTTGTGAATATTGAATTTGCTTTCATGCTTAAGTGATTAATTTAGGGTGTTGGGATTAAAATAAACTTAGCTTTTCGGTGCTTGTCTTGCAAGCTCAGCTCTATTTGGTGACCAATATTCTTGAATTTTGCGTTAACTTATAGTATCCCGTTTAAATTATTTATATGATTATTTCTATAATCAAATCAATGACGTAAAAGTTTTCTAAAGTTTATTCAATGCGATCGCCAATAGCGAAATTATTCTTCTTGTACCTACCTATAACCTATAATATTTGCTTAAAGATCTTTGGTTATATGGTTATATGTTTTCAGGTCTCGACCAGTAGTAAAAGTGATGGCCGAGGTGAAGTTCCAAGAGGACACTAAGTTGATATCATTGACTGACAAACGCTGCACCACAAGGGACGGGACTAAAGCTGTCTGCTCTAAGCTCATTTACTGCCTGCAGTACGGCGGTATCAATGTAGACCGACAAATTGGTGAGTATTATACTAGTTTAAGTATGATTATTTTTTAAATCATCGTTCTCATCATCAACTTCGACAGAGACGATATCATCATCACAGAGTTCAAAGATAGGTAAAATCGCTTGAGACAAAACTGTGTTTTTACGCACACATACTCAGTTAAGTCAGTTAGCGCCATCAATACCATCGTCAATACATCATTATCAGTATAATTGTCATCATTCATCTGTATATTAGCTTCTTCTGATAAGAAAGTAAGATGAATCATTGTTACTATTTATTTCCGAAAACGTGATGTTTTCAAATTTTGTATTCTTTTTTCCAAGCGGAAGGATACATCTGCTACTTTGGTGAGTGGAGAAGTAGCAATTGGCAATTATCGTCAAAATTACTCATATAGATGCAAATAAAACCACATACATTTTTACCACTCAGTAGCCAATTGATGTTAGCATGTTACACTGATAGTTTTGCACCATTGTTTGTGTTAGACGAATTTGCACTTCATATCAACAACAATTATGGTCTACGCGTCTTCAAATAGGTGATGCCTCTCAATATTCATGTTTATACCTAGGTGTCGAATAATTTTTGTTATGTTACAAAAATTTTAAGTAACATTTAAATTTAATGACTCTTCCAGAATTCAATGTGAGCTTGGACCTTGACTCGAGGAAGACTACAACCAAGAGGATCTTGACCGAGCGACGGGAGTCCACCTACACGACCACCATTGTGCTCGTGCAGGGCGAGCAGAAGTGTGACAGCCTCACCGTCTATTTGGATGTGAGTGCTTAGATATTTAGCTACATTAATTTATAGGCTGCATTCCTAATCTAGGAAGGTCTTTGGGTAGACAAACTTGTACGTATTAAATTAAATTAAGTCCCTAGGATTTTTACAATTTCTATCGCCCTCACCCAACCAGACCCTGACCCAACTGATCATGATTAGTCTAGATCGCCGATACATCTTTTGCCTCCACGCACTTACGCGTTCGGTACTCAACACACCTTATTCAAGCGAAGTTCAGTATTTCGTGGGGATTTCCAAAAGTGTTATACATACAAAAGTGCCATCTTAAAGTAGTCAAATGTTGACCAAAATTTTTCCATCCCAGGAGGAGATCCGCGACAAGCTAACCCCGATCGAAGTGAAGATGACTTACAACCTGATGAGCCAGCCGCACGGCGACATCGTGCCGCCGGTGCTGGACCAGACGCAGAGCGTGCAGGCTGCCGACTCCCTGAATATACAGAAGAACTGTGGTCCGGATAACGTGTGCATACCTGATCTGCATATGCAGGTTTCCTCGTAAGTTGACTATGTTGATAACTTGATACTATTTGCTTAACAGGATAAATTCTTAGTTCCTTATAGTACGCAGCCAATCATCATCCAGATGAAAAGCATTTATACATCTCCATAGTTAATTATATCTTTAACTAGTAATGCCTGGCCAGGAACATAATTTTAATATGGGGAAGTCCGGGGTCCGAAGAAAAGTATAAAAATTCCATAAATGTAATTGCTAAGGCATCCCCTTTATCTTACCCGGGACCTAGTGAAGCGAGCATCGTTTGTAGTAAATGTCAACAGAAACATAGGTACATGTACTCATATGGAAATTATTATATGACTTCTCGTTTTAGGTACTATTTAATTGGCATTTGTCGATAAATGATTGTCATCTTGTATATGGTCCCTGACCGTGATGCATGGTGCGACAAAAGTTGAGAGCTTGCTATGAACAAATTTTAAAATAGAAAGTTAATTGTAGTTCGATGTTCGATCTTACCATAGTAAAATTTGTCTTCTTGTTCTCTAATTATATTCTTCATTACCAGACCGATAAGAGAATATACCCTCGGCTCCGGAGAGAACATCAATCTCGACGTGACAGTCGCCAATAGCGGCGAGGACGCCTTCGAAGCAGCATACTACCTGAAGATCCCTGCTGGAGTTACCTTTGCCAAGATGGAGAGGCTCGATAAAGACAGTGAAGCCAGTCAATCCAACATCTACTGCTCGGTCATTGGCGGGAAGGACATTAGTCTGAATACCACTTTGAAGTGTGATCTGGGCAATCCTATGTCTAGAGATGAAAAGGTTGGTATCGTTACTGATTCTGGCACATTTCTTTATAATTCATTAATTACAAGTTAATTCCTTGAAGGGAAGAACAACGCATTCCTGAGAAACCCCTTTTCTCGGAGATTGAGCTAAACCCAGTATGCTTGAGGCATACAACATTACACTATTTTAGTCTCGAAATATGTTCACTAATGTCACTATGCTATACTAGGAATTTAATTCATTGTCAAAGCGAGAAATAATAACTTCCTAATATTACTTTTTGTCAGATTCTCAATGGTTACTCTCTCGCTCTCAATCTAACAAACATACAAATTGTTTAAGACTCCACAAATTCTAAGTTCTATTATAGGTAAAACTGATTCCGCAAAGACGTGGTAAACTACGAATAAACACCTACATTCCCTGTCTCCTCAGATCCGTTTCCGCGTAGTCCTCGAAGTTGACACCACGGTGTCCAGCATGATGTTCGATATGGAGACCAACTCCACGAATCCCGAACAGAACACCAATTATGACAACGTGCAGCATCTCTCCATTGGTGTGTTGGTTAAAGCTATGCTGTCAGTCATTGGGTACGTACAATACAATGTATTATTGTTATACCTAGAAATAAATAAATAAATGAAGCGTTTTATTCTGTAGGTTCATTGTTTTTGAAATATTAAAGTGATGTTGCAAAATGATGCCAATATGTAAATATGTGCAAAAAAGTGTGACTAAGTGATGATTATGAATTGATGCTTATCGAAAGAATTGAATAAGTAATGTTCACATACTTGTTGTTTTACAAAAGACATTAAATAAGCGATGTAGAATTTTTTTTTTACCGGAAACTGAGAAAGTTCGTGGAAAATGAGAAAAAGTATTTGAAAATGTTTGATCGAGTCAACTTGCAAATTTTTTGAACGATACTTTTTCTTTAGTCATTACAGCCAATGCCTCTATATTAAGCTTTTACTCTTCTTCCTCGTTTCCTGATCATTGTTTAATTTGAGGTATGAGGGTATTTAGCTTTTTAACCGACCTACATATATAAATGTGGTAATTTCTCTATTTCAGTACCTCCGACCCTCCTGAGCTCCACTACAACGCCTCCCTCTACGAGTTGGAGAACTTCACCGACGAGGCCAAGCTCGGCCCTCAGGTCATCCACAAGTACCAGATCAAGAACGAGGGACCCTTCACCGCCGACGAGACGGAATTCTACATCATGTGGCCGTACCAGACTCTCACCGGTAAGACCAGCTTCTAAGGCTAGTTAGATTTCACCGAGGTCTAGCTCGGTTCTCGTCGGGTCCACAAAAGTACAACATCAGGTACCGGGGCCCTTTACAGCCTACAAGAGCAGCCTTTTATTGGTAAGGCCTCTTTAAGGGACTGAATATTATTTATTGTACTTGTAATGCGTTGTGTTTTTTTGTGTTGGTAAATAAATATCTTATTTTTTACCTAAATTTTACTGGTTTGTCCCTCTTGGAAGAATAACAGAATGACGTAAAGCGATTGCAGAGATCTTTAAAGCCCCTTCAAATAATATTCTATACAACGAGTTAACCATCCCTGCAGCTAGCTGTATATACTTGCAATTGTATCGGAGATTTTAACCAGGGATGTTGCGAACATCCGCATCCGCATCCGCAACCGCGGAACTTCCGCATTATTTTCAACATCCGCATCTGCATCCGCATCCGCATAAAATCGATGCGGAGCTTATGCGGATGCGGATGTCGGACAAGTCGGTACAGGAATGTCTTAGCGGCGGCGTAAGTGCTAGGTGATTTCGTCATTACCTATAACGAAATCGTCTAGATCCAGAAAAGTCGGCCAAGTTACCGTGTATTAAATATAACGCACCTATATTCTTGCTCAAATACTAAACGTTTCGTTTTTTTTTTATAAAAAAATACTAAAAATGTAATATTTGACGTTTTCTAAGTACCTAATTTTGACATCCGCATCCGCATCCGCATCCGCGCATGTGAGCCTTTAAATATCCGCATCCGCATCCGCATCCGCGGATGTCAAAAAATCTGCATCCGCAACATCCCTGATTTTAACGTGTCAAGTTTACTACTGAACAAACATGTTTTACATAGATCTTCCAAGGAAGATTAATCACACGTACCTCAACGAAGAATTTTCCATTTCAGAGGAGAACCTGATGTACATGCTAGTTCAGCCGCAGCCGCTGGGCAACGTGCGGTGCGACGTAGCCCGCAACGTCAACCCGGCCAACCTCATCGTGTCCTCGCCCTACGTGTCTTGGCTCAACAAGGAGAAGGAAGGTTGGTTTCATGAACCGTTCTTTAAGTGCTGTTTTTTCTTCAATGTAATTTTGTTAGCAGTACAATTTTGCTTCAGATCGTTAACATTTCACGTATGCAGCTTTTGTTTGGTAGTTGACGGTTGTCTACAATATCCATATGTACGATGATTGATGATGATAGTAATCATTTTTCCTACCGTTGGACACTGTTACACACATACATGGAACTTATTTCAGAAACATTATTTTGTCTCTTAAAAACGTGTTATTTTATTATTTATGTTGTTCGACCATGTTATCTTCTTAATCATTTACCTCTATTTCCAGCCATGGAAAGCAGTGAATTTGCATCGATATACAGAGAATATATTGCTCAGAATTCCCGCGACTGGTATGAACAAAGTAAGTATCACTTAATAAGAAATTCAATCAAATTTTGTTGTTCAGGAAACTTACGGGAACCATATTTTCTTTTCCAGGATATTACTCCGGCAGCCAAGCTGGTCAGTTCATCGGAGAAGCAGGTAGACAGTATGGCCAATCAGGTGGAAGCTACAGCCAATCAGGAGGCAGTTACAGCCAGGCAGGCGGCAGCTTCAGCCAATCAGGCGGTGGCTACAGGCAAAATGGCGGCTCTAGCTTCTCTGGCGGTTCCTACGACAGAAACTCCATTCTAGCTCAAGAGGAAGCAAGAAAGAGAATGGAAGCCGAATCTGTAGCCAGGGAACAGTTCAACAGCCTCTTCGGTGGAAAATTCGACTACAATCGCAATCGCGATGAAATACCGAGAAATTATAACGTGACGAAATTATTGAATAGGACTGTTGTGTACGATGACCAGAATAGGATAGTGTGGCAAGCGGAAACTAGCACTGAATATGGAGGGCTGATTGGCCAAGAAGCTGGCGGATCTTACCATGCGTAAGTATATTAATTGATCAATGAATTGTTATTTTCCTTTTTAACAAGCTTTTATTAGGTCGACCTGTATGTAACTAACTATGTAATGGAATCTTGCAAGTTAAATTTGATCCACTTCCCGGTTTCCGATTGAGCTGAAATTTTGCATACACATGTAAGTCGGGTGACAATGCAATATTATGGTAGCTGATTTGATGATGGAGACAGGAGGTGGCCATAGGAACTCTGTGATGAAACAACGCAACCTAATTGTGTTAGGGGTTTTTAGAATTGTCTCGATGAGTATTAGTTGTCTGTCGTAAGAAAAGTACAGTCAGCGATAAAAGCTTGTACCAAAAATGAAATTTTTGACAAAAACTTATTATTTGTAAGCATTTACCCTTAACAGCCAAAGGATGACTCACGCTAGACGGGGCTGGGGCCAGGCCGGAGCTAGCGGCGCTTCGTTTTCTTTTGAAAGCACCACGTGATCACCGATCAGCCGTCATAGAAAATGACATGTCGGACGACTCGGCGTCTAGCATGAGTCATCCTTTACTTATTTTTCCTTTCTTCTTCTTTATTTGCCATGCCCGGACGTCGGTGACCACCTTTGCCATCTCTCTCCTGCTCTTAGCCATTCCATTAGCTGCCTACAAACGGTTTAATTTTTTTTTTCAGATCTGGCAACCAAGGATACTTCGGTCAGCAAGGTACCAGAGGCGTCATCACGCACGGTGGTTCACAAGGTTCCTTCCAAGGTTCTGTACCGTTCGTGCACCGCGACTTCGCTACAACGGAGACGGTGAACCGTGACGTCATCAACCGGGATTCGGCGACGTACAGGGCTGGGTTGACGAACGTTGGTGACAAAGAGGATGATGTTGGAGGTGAGATCAATGATAAAGTACTTACTGTCCCTAGACAGCAAAAGGGGCATTCCACAAAAAGGTCTAATACTACCTATAGTATCCATAGTTAAATTTCATTTCATTTCATAATAAATAATATGAATATGAATACGTGACTAGGTGCAATCTGGAGGTCGCGGGTTCGAACCCCGGCTCGTACCTACCAATGAGTTTTTCAGAACTTACGTACGAAATATCATTTGATATATTCCAGTCGCTTTTCGGTGAAGGAAAACATCGTAAGGAAACCGGACTAATCCCAATACCCTCTGGGTTGAAAGGTCAGATGGCAGTCGCTTTCGTAAAAACTAGTGCCCACGCCAATTACTGGGATTAGTTGCCAAGCGGACCCCACAGGCTCCCATGAGCCGTGGCAAAATGCCGGGACAACGCGATGAAGATGATGATGACGTGACTAGGTTACTTTGAGATTGCCACCAAAAAAATTTGATTACAGGCTTCGGAGCGCTTGCAGCACAAGGAACTAACGGTGAATTCAGAAGCGGTGTAACTGGAGTAGGCTACGACGATCGACAGACAGCCAGCCAGGGAAGCCAGGCCTTCGGTGGAAGACAATCGGGCCAAAGTTACCGGGGCGGATATTCGGGATCCCAGGGCCAAAGTTACCAGGGCGGACATTCGGGAGCCCAGGGCCAGGGTTACCAGGGCGGACAGTTCTCGCAGTCGGGTTCAAGCTCGAGGTCTGGTGGAGGATATTCCTATTCAAGCCATTCTGAATCAGGTAAATTTGCCTATTATTTATTTTTATTTATAATTCGATAAAAATAGTGAGTTTAACATAAATAACATAGATGGTAGGATCCTAATAGATGTGGTATACGCGTGCGTCCACGAGGGACAAAACATACGCAATGCGACACTATGATTGGTCGAATTTATTTGTTGCCCACCGTAATCCATAGTAAATTACGGTGGGTAATAAAAAAATGTGAGACTGTGACAAGGACAAACATAGCGCTTTCGCTGCTACTCCTACTGAAAGACACATAAGACTATCGGTCATTTCCCCCCACCCCTCATGCCTGATCCAGTTAAAATACTAGATTCATGGAGTTTAACTTAAACTTCCTCAATTTTGTCAGAGATTCTGGTACCTAATGAAAACTGTCACATGACAGTATGATGATGTCAATTATTTTTTTTCAGGTTATAGTGCACGAGCTGGAGGCAGCTATTCATCAGGACAAAGACACGAAAGCACAAGAAGAAAACGAGAGGATCAGGTATTTTTGTAGGGTATATCTTATTAATAAGAAAAATACTTATGAATGGCTATCAGAAGTGGCCTTAGACACTCCTTATGTTTAGATATCAGTGGATGAATCAAGTGACAGTGATACAGATAATGGCAGTCAAACTTCTCCGGGAACTCCCTCGGAATACCACTGGAACTGGCTCAAACCCCAACCAAAGATGAAGCGTTTCCTTATTGTAGTGTACAGACAGTCCATTTGGGCCTCCGGAGACATCCCTCAACACATTCGCTACCAGACAAAAAACGGCGCACTACCCCAGAAACCGGTCGTCTATAGCTGCGTATAAAACAACCCGCCCAGCGGGTTGTCCGGCATCTGAGCAAAGTTTACGAGCGCCCACCAGGTGGGTTCCTGGCTGTGAATGTGTTAAGCACTTCATCCCTGAATAAGTAACTTTAGCACATGACAAGCCGTATGACAATTATCTCTATAAAATCCCATTCAGTTCCAGGTTGACAGCCAGCTGAGCGCCCTTCTGAAGAGCTGTAACGAGAAGTACAAGTGCGCAGTGGTCCACTGCGCTACCGGGCGGTTGCTCAGGGGACAAGAAGTCTGGGTTGCCCTGCGGACAAGACTCAACGCGAGTGTGCTCAATGAGGTAACATGGAAAGCATGTATTATGCGCATGTTGACTAAAAATTTAATTATGGCGTTATAATGTGGGGATAGAGAACAAGTAATATAAATATAAATGACACACCTAATCCCAGATAGATCTATTATAGACTTTTGTATCAAGGTTTCTAGAACACTGAATTTATAGTTTAAACAAACGATAATACCGTGGCTTTTAAAATAATTGATGGACAAAATTTGATAATAATCTGCCATGATTAGCATTTATTTTTGACAGAGTGGTTGTCGTCACCTTAACATCTACTTCCCATATAGCCTATTGTAGGTGGATTAATCACGATAGATGCTGTTTAAACTCACTGATTTGACATTTTTCCCCAGATCTCAAAAGACCGTCCAGTGAAGCTCTCCTCCCTCGTGGCCGCACACGTCACTCAGCTCCCAATAGTGGGCTCACCGAAGCACACGCACTGGCACCAGGCTGAAGCCCAGACGCTGGTCACCCCACAGCTGGGCGCTGCTGAGAGCGGCTCCATACCGTTATGGGTGATCATTTTAGCTGCCATTGTGGGTGCCCTATTGTTGTTGCTGTTGATCTTCGCTTTGTATAAGGTGAGATTTACAATTCACTATTTAACCCTTTATAGGGCACACTTAGATATTATACGGTAAAAATGACCACCTATATATAACATAATCTTTTTGTATGTTATTCTTATGCAGAATTTTTTAGGGCTTTAAAGAAGCGATGATGCTTGAATGTGTATCCGAGTCTGTTAAATGGCTAAAATCGTGGGGTCAAGATGACTATCGTATATCGGCAAACGACATTAGAAAAGTAAAAATATATCGGGAATTCAGGATGACATATACTTAACAAAAATTTAATACCATTTCCGGTTTTGAGATTTTGTTTTGCGTTGTCCACAAAAGATACGTGGCAAAACTTACAATTTGCCTTACCTTACCTTACCTAACCTTAGTAGATAAGTAAAGATAGGGAATTATAGTTCTGTGACTACGGTCTAATAGAGCTCAAGACTCTTCGACCACGCTAAGTTTTTAAGACAATGCACAAATAACACATAATCCCATAAAATCTAAGCGCAATATACTTGACGTTTGACGTAGAACACGGCGTGAAAATGAAAACTTAGCATGTTAACTTAAAGAGTTTAAGCTAGCTCTGTAGAATCTACTATTCGCTTGCCGATATTTGTATCTACAAACTTAAGAAAATCTGTAGTTTTAACCTTCCCTTTTGCTTTCAGTGCGGCTTCTTCAAGCGTAACCGCCCCTCAGACCACAACGAGCGCCAGCCCCTGAACGGTCGCGACGAGCACCTCTGATACCCGCCTGCGGAGCCAGTTGCCTCCGCCACCACCGCCACTACAGCCACCTCCGAGACTTCTGTAACCTCCTCCAGTAGTTCAACAGACGCTGCGAGTGACGTCACCAGCAGGGACTCTACTAGTTTTGATAGGTATTGAAAGTGAATAGTGATTTCAAAGCGCATTTGAAGTATTCCACCGGACAAACGCATTTTATTTCGTGTATAAGAACATACAGCCATTTTGATGGGTTTATTTTTGGTCATTTGACGCAGAAAAGGAAACTCCTATACCTGCAAATCTTCCGAAAGATCTCGTTTGTACGGGACAACGGTAGAAATGATCCTTAACGTACAAATAAATGCGAATTTCATGGAAATTTTAGGTACTTATTGGAGTTTATTTTTCTAAGACAAAGAGACTTGAAAAATGTTTAGAAAAATCATCGATTAAACGGAGAAAGAATGGTAATAGGCAAGAAAAATGCGTTTGTACGGGACAGGCATGTTGTAAATCGAAAAATGTGAAATGCGTATTTTGGACATTGTCAGTAGTGTTTCGCTTGTTAGAAAAAAAACCAAAATATTTTTGATAAGTAGTTTTAGCTTCGGGCTAAAGCATCTGTTTTAAAATATTTGTAAAACACTGCCGTAGTTTTAGCTACACTTGTACTTTCAAGCCATATCTTAATTAAGGTAGAAATCTAAATGGTGTATTATAGAGTCTTTAGGAGTAACATTTAAAGTTCAAGGAACATTATCTGTTTAAAACGAAGGTTTGATGGTGGTGATGGACGGAGAGCCGTTGGAAATTGTAAGTTTTATATTGATACGACTGAGCTATGGTAAAAAACAGTTATTGTTTTTGTTTTGTTTTGTTTTTTTCAAACTCTTATGAATAGGGTTTGTAAATATTGTAGGTACATTATACTTACGTTGTAATATAATTTTATACATAAAAGTAACTACATTTTTTTCTACTTCGCTCTATCTTTTATTCAAGAGGCGTATTTGGTCTTATGGAAATTTTAATTTCTGATGTTTCCATAGCTCAGTTGTCTAAATGGTTGTCTGAAAGTTGTACATTTACTAGCATAACATACAGTCATTTAACATAACTAGATGTGTCATAAAAAGTGCCTCGAGATTGTTAAGTGCGTTCCAGTCTTGGACATTTTTTGGAAAAAATGTTTCATAATTTGGATTTCTGGTTACTGTAATTTATATTTTACTACTAGTCATACTAAATACATAATATTATGTCGGTGCCCTGTGTTAGTATGTAGAGGAACAAAATTTTAATAGAAGATGATATTATGGAGGTGTGATAATGTATGTGTTGGTAATACCTTTTTCCACGTATGTTGTGGGATATTTAGATTAAGTAAATAATAATATAAAGGTTATTTGATATATTTGTTGCTATCGGTAACATACGCGACAACGCTGCAATGTAAATTACATCTTTTTAAATGAGGACTTAGTTCAAAATTGCAATTGCTGATTACATATTATATTTACCGAAGTAAGTATATTTTAATGTACCTACCTATGTGGGTACAATACATGGAAATGAATAACTAGAATTAAAAGAAACGAGCGATTAAGTTATGCGGGAAAAGGTATTAGTAAAAGAGAAAATGTGATCTAAGTTTTAGTATATAGAAATGTAACTAAATTTAACATTATTCTAATTTCTTTGGCTAACTGAACTACAAAGGGTTGTAAGCGCTAAATGGTATACTTATACATAATCAAGGAAGGCATATCTCCTACTAAATGAGGAATGTAGACGGCGTGAGTTATATTAGCAATATTGAGCCATTTTTGGCATATTAAGGTGCATCCACACCGCAGTTAACTTTTGTGGAGCAACACTTTGTAACACGGTGACATTAGGTAACTTACCTAGTTACACTGTAACACGGTAACATTAGGTAACTTACCTAGTTACACTGTAACACGGTAACATTATGTAACTTACCTAGTTACTTAGTTGTATAATGTTGCTCGACAGTTGCTCCATGAAAGTTAACTGTGGCATAGATGAAATTACATAGGTGTAAAAAACACTAGATGGCATTGCTAGTTAAGCGTGAGATTTTATATGTTAGACAAATATTACGACAAAAAATACTATTTTGTGATTTAGTCGAAAGTGGAATAAAACATATCCAAAAGAAAGCAATATTACGAAATATTGTAATAAAACTGTAAGAATCTCATCAAACTCAAGATCCGTGCCTTATGTTTATATCAGAAAAGTTTTTGCTTATTAAATATACCTAATTATTCTATACCCATTTGGGCATTTAAAATAATTGCTAACTTTAAAAAAAGCACGTGCCTTCTGGCGGGTCTGCCAGTTACTAACTAATTATAAAATAATGTAAATATTCTAAAGTAAATATGTTTGTTTCTTCTTGAAATGTTGCTTCACTTTCTTTCATCAATAATAAGCGTGATTTTTTATAACTTTTTTTTAATAAAAGTCGCCAATAATTAAAATCAAATCACATATTTTATGTATTTTAGAAATATTGTAGCAAAATATATTGTTAATTTGACTTTCCTTTTATAATTATATTTGCGTATTTCAGGAAGAAACAAGAATATATAACACGATAATTGTGAAATTGTTAATTTAATATTTTAATTATTTATTTGACTCGTTTATTAATAAGTCAGCTTGTACTTATGGTTAATGGAAACTAAAATATTTGAAACGCTGTTTGAACGTGACGAATGAGTAATGTTCGGTAATATTTTGCATTTACCAAAAAAAATCTTTTAATAAAATTTTTGTTTTTCATTTCATTGTTTTATTTGTAACGTACTGAGTGTTGCTGATTTTCTATTCTGTTTGTCCCGTATTTTTTAGGGGAATTGGGGTCATTCCGATAGGATATCGACGATAGGAAATCATTGGATTTTAAAAGTACCTATACACGGGTGTTTCGATAAACGGCATAGTTCAAGAACACAGAACAACATCATGAATATGGGACCAAAAAGCAAAACAGCAGTTGCCTCTTAATTTTTTTATTATTACTTACAGATCATATACAGATCTTCCTCTACGTTTCATATGTGTGTGTTGGTAATATATCTCTTTATGTGTACCTAAGTGCCTATAAACTTTCAATCAGAAGATTCAGATTTATAGCTCTTAATTTTATTTTACATTTGAGAAGAGAAGCAAGTACCAACGTCAGCCTAATAAACTAATGTCTAGTCGCCATCAGATATATCAAAACGGCCAAGGTGCTCACAAATATCTGAACACGCCTCTATTGTCAGGGCATTAGAGTGAGTGTTCAGATATTGTGAACACCTTGGCCGGTCCCATATCTGTTGGCGATTGTACAGCATCAAACCATAACTGTAAAGTGTATCTTATATTTTATGGAAGCGGCTTTCTGGCCAGGTTCGTGTCACTCTTAATTTGCAAACCCCCAAGGGAGACGCAACGTGAAACGAATTAGCTAATTACTTTACAGTAATAGGTAACTACTCTTATTTCCCTGTCAATATCTTAGTCTTAGTAAAGTTATGTCTATGTCAGTATACAGGGGGGGATGATTGGGGATGGTTGTTTCACCCAAATTGGCGGAAAGACGAACGACGGGCTGCGCCCGCGATTAAATTAACTCTTATTGGGTAGGGTTAGCAGAACAACGTTAAACTCGGATCGTGAATTTATTAAATTCAATTCACAGACACATTTATTCAATTCAAACACTATGCATATGCATAGCAGTGTTTGTCAATGTCTCCGATGAAAATTTTATTACTTTACTTATACCCTTTATATTATTTTTTGTTCATTTAGTTAAAGGATGACTTGCGTTAGACCGGGCCGTGTCCGGGCTGGAGCTTCCGGAGCTTCGTTTTCTATGGAAAGTATCACGTGATTACCGGTCATCTTTCATAGAAAGGTATAAAGCGCCGTAAGCTCCGGCCCGGACACGGCCCGGTCTAACATGAGTCATCCTATATTATATTTGTATGTCTTGGCCATACGAATATCTCGAGACCATGGGGTCCCGGACGTTTGGGAGGCGTGCGTCGGGCCGAAGTCAACAGCGCAGAGGCCCTTTAAGACACTTTAATCTAACAGCAGGGGATACCATCCCCGAACGCACAATATACCTATTATATTATTAAGTATTAATGTGTTTGTAGGTACGGACAACACCATATAACCTCGTTTTTAGGGTTCCGTACCTCAAAAGGAAAAAAACCGGCCAAGTGCGAGTCGGACTCGCGTACGGAGGGTTCCGCACCATCAACAAAAAATAGAGCAAAACAAGCAAAAACCCATCCAAGTACTGTCCCCGCCCGACGTTGCTTAACTTCGGTCAAAAATCACGTTTGTTGGGAGCCCCACTTAAATCTTTATTTTATTCTGTTTTTAGTATTTGTTGTTATAGCGGCAACAGAAATACATCATCTGTGAAAATTTCAACGGTCTAGCTATCACGGTTCATGAGATACAGCCTGGTGACAGACGGACGGACAGACGGACGGACAGCGGAGTCTTAGTAATAGGGTCCCGTTTTTGCCCTTTGGGTACGGAAACGGAACGGTACTAAAAACGGAACCCTAATAGGACCATACTCGTGCGTCTGTCTGTCTATCCGTCTGTCACAGCCTATTTTCTCCGAAACTACTAAACCAATTAAATTGAAATTTGGCACACATATGTAAGTTTGTGACCCAAAGATGGACGTATAACGTAAATAAATGAATTTTAAATATGGAGGCTATTTTTGGGGGGTAAATAAATTAAAAAATTAAGTTTTTTATAAACTATATCGTGTTACATATCAAACGAAAGTATTGATATTATTTTTTTATAATTTTAGAATTAGCAGTTTAGCAGTTATTCAAGAAAATAGGCACAAAATAACCATTCCCCCCCCCCCCTCTTTTTAACTCCGAAACTACTGGGTCTAAAATTTTGAAAAAAATACACAAAATAGTTCTACACCCCAAAATAGTTCTGTATGTTGACAGGAAAACCTATTAGAAATGTGTAGTCAAGCGTGAGTCGGACGTAATGTACGGAACCCTTGGAACGCGAGTCCGGCGACTCGCATTTGGCCGGTTTTTTTTTGAAAATCCTCGTTACCCCGCCGAGGCTTGAGCTATAAACCAAAATGCATTATGTCATGGGTTATTTTGTATACGTGAAGACTATTATGAATTTAAGTATTAAATAAGCACTTAGTGTGGTCGATGGCCGACCATTCAAGATAGCTCATTCCGTTGCCGGATGCCTGACCGTCAACATCTCCCAGCATCTCCTGATGATAGACGAAACAAAATATGTCGTGTTTTGTACTTTTAGTGGCGGGATTCATTAATTTTCATTCAAATAATATTATGCAAATAAGTAAAACGGGTTAGAACTGATTGACTAGCACGTTATTCATTCGTGGATTAGCAATTTTATGTTGTTTTAATTATTATGCAATTGTAGTTGTTTTGCGGTCCGTACCTCAGAATCTCGGCAGTAAATCTCTCGCTGTCTGATCGTCCGGACGGAAATGAAATGACGATACCGCCTTCATTTGTCTCGCTCTATTTATTGCCTTGTTGACTCTACGGTCCTATATAAATTAGACTATCGGAGAAATATTTAATTGGCAATTATTTTGCTGATGTTACTTAACATTTGTTTTAAAAAACTTGTACAGATCAGGGTTTCATAGCTGAACAAATAAATAACATTTTGTGGGTATTACCTATGCAAGCGATAAACACACGATTACTGTTTACTCGCTGTCATGTCATATACAAAGAAAAATTGACCAAGGCCTCCAGTGCCCCAGGCTGGAATCGAACCAGCGTCCCTGTTATCGCGTCAGGTGCCTAAGCCCCTTGGCGAACCGGGTGACACCCGGGATAAGATCAAAGTAAAATTGAAATTTAATTAATTTAACTACTCATGTGATTCTCATTCTACCTTGCATGATGTTTGCTTTACTTTACGAGTACCTACCTATATCAGGTATTTGACCAATAAGTACTTGCAATTTGCTTTGAAAGAGCCAATGCCACATTCAATCATATTAATTAAGCAGTCTCTTGGTTAGTTTTTTTGGGTTCCGTACCTAAAGGGTTAAAAATTGTTAAACAAAGAAAATAAAGCAAGTAACCTACCGTAAAATGGGGTGAATAGGGTCCGCGGGGAGAGTTGGGTTATGAATGGGGAGAGAAGGGACGAAAGGGGGGTGAGATGGGATTTTAAGGCTACTGCTACAAAAATGATGTATTCCAATTTAAAATGGAGCTATAGTAATACTCATAATAAAAAAAATCGATCCAACAATCTTCCAAAATCACCTTTGTATGAAATCCCATCTCACTTCAATTACGAGGGACTACGAGGTGAGGTGGGATTTCCTGTTTATCGTCAAAGTTATGAAATGGAACTACCCAAAATAAAATAAAAACTTAAATACAAACGTCCGGAACACTTATTATATACACCATTCAGTTATAATATGTAAAAATAAAATGTTATCGAGGTTTGAATGTCAGTTTTGCCTCTAATACTCACCCCATTTTACGGTACCTAGAAGTTTTTAAAGATAAGCATAACTTTTACTCAAACTAATGTGATACAGCCTTTTGCTGGTATGGCCTCTAATATCGTATGAAGGTACGAAACTCTCCCTTATGTGTAGCCCAAAATGTAGGTACTTACCAATTTTTCTTAGTTTCGCATTATGTTCGCACGTAACCAATACTAACATACGGATATTTCGTAGTAACAAAGTTACTGTAGGCAGTGTAATGAATTAACCTCATCCAATCACAGAAACTACATCACCGCAGCCTAATCATTACAACTAACAAGATTCGTACACCCGGCCGCTTTCCCCTAAATCTAACCCTTATGCCAATGCCCTAACCTAACCTAATCCACAGGTTAAAATTGGCAATGGTTTGTTGCCGGCCGTACAACACTTTAGACAACAGATGTATGTTTATCTTGTGCCTTGTAAGTCTTGTAACGTTTGTAATAAGAGTCGGTTTATAGTCAAAGTAGCGATTTCTCAAGTCTCAGAAGAGTAATGTCGAGGGATTGTAGTTTCGTTTGTTTGCTATAAGCACTTGGCTTTGGTTTTAGATGATTTTGTTGTCTTAGAAGTTAAAAAGAAGGTAAGTCATAGTATATAGTTATATACTACACAAATAGATAGGTACATTATTACGTATATTGAATACATTCTAAAGTTTAATAGAGTTCTGCTGCTGTTTTTAATTAAATCTAAAATCTTTGCAATTATTGCATAAAATGTTTAAAAAGGAAAACCTAAATGTAGATGGCATTATACGATTTCGTACACTATGTGGTCATTTTTAAGGGCATTGTATTTTTAAAGGGTATAATTGTTACACAAAGAATATAGAGCTAGTAGAAGTTTTGTAACTATGTAAAACGTGAAATAAAACTATTAAAACGGATATGTAAAACGTCTCAACTCAACGTCTTTATAGCCTTGGAGGTCTCTCTCGTATTTGCAGTAGGTAATTTGATTGATAAAATGTTTGGCAGTTCGTGAGATTCTTTCTTTGGTACAAAATCATAGGTAGAAATAGATTCTTCGTGGTTATACTTACATCAATCACGTTGTCACTTCCTCTGAACTTCCAGCGCCATAACCTATGAAAACGTTATGTGTGACCGAAATTCACGTAACCGGCGATATCCCACGTAGGCACGACATGACCGCATTCCCATCGTTTTGATATAGCATAGGTTAACAAATTGAAGAGAAGACCCAGCTACTTTCTTTTATACTAAGTCAGTGGCAAACTAGCACGGCCCGTAGCCTATGGACGCCCCGCACCCTCGTAGAGCTCTGGCAATCTTTCTCACCGATAGGAACACAACACTATGAGAAGTTTATTTATTTAGAAATTTAAATCAGGTAACAAGGCCCATATTATTACAAATACCTTACAGACTAACATATATGTATACCTACCTATATCCTATATGCATTTTATAAACTTAAAAACTAAACACTATTTAGGCGACAAAACGGCGTGGCTCCGTTGAATCGTCTGGTCTTGTGTCGGATTCGGTAGTTTGGCCCGGAACGGAACCTCCGAAACACGACCCCCTTCGGCCAGAAGTCGGCGCACTCGATGGTCCCCTGCATGCAGCGGTCGCGGCACGCGCACCATAAAAGAGTTGAAGTGCACGTAGTGGCGCGATCGAAGCTGGAACACCCTAAGCAAGTAGTCGGTCTTCTGGTGTACATACTCCACCACTTCAGCAGCCGTGGCGGTATAATGCAGGCGCGACACATACAGCGCCTTATTCGGTATAGCAACCCGCAAGCCAGAATGAACTAGTTCGGCGGTACCACACCGAGTCTTACGGGCCGCCTTTGCCCAGCAGTGGGACACTTTTATAGGCCCGTTAAATAAAACTCTGACGAGATTATTGCTAGACAAGCGAAGGGAACACCGTGTATCGGAGCAGACATAAACCTGTCGTAGGCGCCACCGTGAACACGAAATTGTAATAAATCATAAACGAAGAAATCGCTTTTCTATTATTATTGTTTCAGTTTTTGATTCGATCGAGATCCGTGCCAGCTGGGTTAAAACAAAAATTATTGAAGGTTACGCGTCTTTAAGTACTGTAGATATTATAGAATAAACAGTTTTACACTAGGGGGAGTGTAAATTTCATTGGATAGCGTGACGTGAGTATTTTTGTATGGGATTTTGAACAGCGCGCCAAGCGGGACGTTTTGGAAACTCAAAATCCCAATACAAAATGACACTTAACACCACGTCACGCTATCGAATGAACTTTACACTAGGGGTACAGTTGTGATATGAAAGGCCGCGCAGTTGTCCCAAAGTCCAAACCAACTCTCAACGTCACCGAACTGGTGACCGAAGAGCTGGCGGCTACCTCGCACAACGTATCAGCATTGCGATACAGCGAGGAAATGTCGCCAGCATCCTTGGTACAATGCCTATTTTAGATTTAAGCTAGTTTTTAATTTCTTTTAGTAATATCACTGTATTATATCTTGTTTGTAAATAAATGATTATTTAATTCAACGTCATAGGTTCGTTATAAACATTTGGATAGGTAAATAAGTTCTCGGTTTACCTAATTATATATCTAGAGGTTACGGAGGCTCCTCTTATCGGTCTTCTTAGAAAACCACTAACAAACATTCATTTTAAGATGAGATAAGAATTTATTAATTATGATACATACTAATTTGATTTTAATGGCAGTGCATGTGACTACAGTGAGTGGAAACATAATAGCTTATTGAAGAATATTCTAGTATTGAGAAATATTTAATTGATTTGTTGAGTCGGACCAAAATTGTTTCAGCATAGATAGACTGCAGTGACAACGTGTGAACGCCACCATAAACGTTAACTTTTACGTTAATCATGGAGCATCACATTTCTATTTTTAAATACCTATGTATGTAGGGGAGAGTGGGTAACAGTGGATCTTTTGCAATAACTTTACTGAATGTTACTTGTACAGGGGTAAGCGTTCGCGACGTTACCGCTTTTATGCCCCTCCGTTTGCCTAAGAGCGGTTTCGCACTACGTCCGATCCGAATCAGATCCGAACCCGTGAAAATATGGGTCTAGAAAACTCGGACCGAATTCGGATATTCGCTTACCCAGTAGTCCTATCCGAACCCGTGAAAATATGGGTCTAACTCGGACCGAATTCGGATATTCGCTTACGCACTATTCCTATCCGAACCCGTGAAAATATGTCTAACTCGGACCGAATTCGTATGTTGGCTTACGCACTAGTCCTAACCGAAAACCCTGCCCGCCCCTCTGCCTTTCTGCTCGTACGCAGCTCGGCTTTAACTCGGACACAGTGCGCGAGCGTTTATACAAATAATATGTACTAAGGTTACTTCGGTCCGTCAAACATCTTCTCCGGAATGGAGATTCTAGAATGACGGAAAGAAATCGGACGACGGTACTTACCCCAGTAAGTACCGTCGTCCGATTTCTCCCCCCCAGATACCCAGATCGAACCCAGACTTTCTGTGTGCAAACAAAAAAGCGGCCAAGTGCGAGTCGGACTCGCCCATTAAGGGTTCCGTATTTAGGCGATTTATGACGTATAAAAAAAAACTACTTACTAGATCTCGTTCAAACCAATTTTCGGTGGAAGTTTACATGGTAATGTACATCATATATTTTTTTTAGTATTATCATTCTCTTATTTTAGAAGTTACAGGGGGGGGGGGGACACACATTTTACCACTTTGGAAGTGTCTCTCGCGCAAACTATTCAGTTTAGAAAAAAATAATATTAGAAACCTCAATATCATTTTTGAAGACCTATCCATAGATACCCCACACGTATGGGTTTGATGAAAAAAAAATTTTTGAGTTTCAGTTCGAAGTATGGGGAACCCCAAAAATTTATTGTTTTTTTTTTATTTTTGTGTGAAATCTGAATGCGGTTCACAGAATACATCTACTTACCAAGTTTCAACAGTATAGTTCTTATAGTTTCGGAGAAAAGTGGCTGTGACATACGGAAGGACAGACAGACGGACAGACGGACAGACGGACAGACAGACATACATGACGAATCTATAAGGGTTCCGTTTTTTGCCATTTGGCTACGGAACCCTAAAAAGCGATTGTTTACAAAATGCGCCATGATAGTTCTTAGCTAAGCTGACGAAATTCGGCTACTCATTCTCGAGAACAAACTAAATATCTAAATACCGCCTAAACCAGCAATATAATTTTTCTGCATTTTTTGCCATTTACTATGTAAATATGTCTCAAAAAGAAAATACTCTTATGATATCGATACGACTATTTGTTTAAGCGCGAGGTATCACAACTCCTGCATTTTTGAAAATTTCCAAAAACGGTATCGACAAAAAAGTTTTATTTACTCATAGAATCTGGTCACAAAATTTCACAAGAATCGGTTGAGAATTGTGACCTGTAGAGGAGAACATCCGGACATACAAAAGCAAAATGCCCGAGTCAAAACGTAGACCTTCGCTACGCTTCGGTCAATAAATTTTTGAGTGATTTTTTATACAACTACCATCAATGGGGAAGAGTGGATCATATGAAATTGGGTCACAGTGGATCAAAGGAAAATCGGGTATGAACATTAAAAGTTTTCTTTTAGAAAAAAAAACCATGTTAATAAAAGCACAAAACTAATATAAATCTCCACGTAAAGAGCGAAATCCCTGTTCTTTAAGTTGTAGCCAGTATGCAAAAAATAAGATAAAAAATCATCGAACACTATGAAAAATTATGATCAACGGATATGATCAAAATTTTACACATATATATGTTAAAACTTAATATATTTTAATGGATAAATGCTCAAACAATGCAGCAGCTCTTATCAATTCGTTTTAACGGACGGTGATCCACTGACCCGCACATGGGTAACAGTGAATCTTACTCCACTTTTGTTTAAATTTTATCTTATTTTATTTCCAAATACCTTTCCTTACAGTTTTTTTCTTAAAACGATTTTAAAGTTAGATTAATACTCTAGGCTTAGATAAGAAAATAATACAATATGAAGTTTAAATGGCGCAACTACAACTCTTAGAAAAAAAAGTAATCCACTGTGACCCACTCTCCCCTAGGTAAGTAGGTAGGTAGGAAGCGCTGGTGGCCTAGCGGTAAGAGCGTGCGACTTGCAATCCGGAGGTCGCGGGTTCGAACCCCGGCTCGTACCAATGAATTTTTCTGAACTTATGTACGAAATATCATTTGATATTTACCAGTCGCTTTTCGGTGAAGGAAAACATCGTGAGGAAACCGGACTAATCCCAATACGGGCCTAGTTTACCCTCTGGGTTGGAAGGTCAGATGGCAGTCGCTTTCGTATAAACTAGTGCCTACGCCAATTTACTGGGATTAGTTGCCAAGCGGACCCCAGGCTCCCATGAGCCGTGGCAAAATGTCGGGACAACGCGAGGAAGATGATGATTAAAATATGTATGTAGGTAGGTATCATTAATAACTCTTGTAATAATGCTGATGGACAGTTAACAACACTGTTAACTGTGGGCGATGGTACCTAATAGGTAATAGAGTATTTGAATGTATTTAAAATAATTTATTTTACAACATGCAAGAAATAAAGCACCGGAAGATTATTAGAGATACGTAGACAGCAGTTATTTTTAGACACATTTTCTATTTTAAATCCCGTATTAAACTATAAAGAGTAGATAATTTGATCGTGACGTCACATGCTAGTGTTTCATATAAATTCCATAGTAGCAAAATCGTTTTGACAGTTCAAAAAAAGAAACTCGATTTGACTAATTGTTATGATTAATTTAAAGTAAACAATTGAAATATAAATAACAAAGTTAAAATATATTATTATCTAGATTACAATGCATGATGCAATTCTTGAAACCGACCTTGCATGCGCCAACACATAAACAATATTATCACTTTACTCACTTTGCAGTCTCTTCTCAATGTCATTACCTGCCTTCTTCACTTCTTCACCTACATTTTGAGCAGCTTCATTGATTTTCTTCGATTCATCTCGAATGAATTCTTGCGTTTTATCAATATTTTCACTCATTTTAGTCTTCAACTTATCTGCAGATCCCTTAGCGTTTGTCAAAAGTTCGTCTGATTTATTACGAACACGTTCATACGCCTTTTTAATCACATCTCTTTCGTCGTTCGCTAAACTTAATACTTCATCGCCAGTTTTAGTTAGTTTACTTCTCAATGATTCGAGAGCGGATTTTTCACTTTCAGTGTCAAAAATATGTGTGTTGTTAGAGAATAATAATTTTAGAACTTCTTCTTTAACGGCTTCATCATTCTTATGTGATTCGGTTGTACCAGCGGGCTGATTATCTCCGAAGATATATGATTTAATATCTGATAGCCTTTTCATGGCTCTTTCGTATAAAGTTCTTATAATAGTTTTGTTAGGGTCACTATCTTCTCCTAGGATAAAATTATGTACCTTCATGTATCCGGAAGAAACGCCTTCTTTGACTTTATTGTAGAATTTACCAACTAAGCTGCTTTGATCTTCGTCTGCTGGATGAGCAGCTTTACTAGCGTCTTCGCCCATGACTTTGTCAACTCCGTAAGACCACCAACTGTAGACATCTTCTTTCACTGCTTGTGTCGTGTTTGCAGCTTTGTCGTAAGCCCCTTCGATGACACCACAGCTTGCTTCATTCGCAATTAATACTGCCACTATTAACACAATATGAAACTTCATTTTGCTTTTACAATAAAAGATGTCCTCCAAGTGAATCCACAAATAGTTCTGAGTGGCTAATGAGCTTGCTGAGATATTTATCTACTGCTTCTGACCTTAAACGCACAATTAATTAAGTTTATCTTCTATGTATTCGGTGAGCATTAAATATGTTTGCTGTACTTTGCACCGGTGGATATTAGTAATTCTCGTTATCTCTTATTTCTCAGACCTCAATCTACATTAGTCATGAAACATATTAGTCGATGTTTACAAATAGTATAATAGGACTGAAATGGTTGATACATGTTTCAGAGGAGTCTGCTCGATGGCAGGTGTCAATTTAATTTGGTTTACTTGTATTTTGGTGGAAGATTTTGACATCTCGTCATCGAATAGGCCTATTAACAAGTGAATAACACATATTATATTTTTCCTTTGTTATAATTAATCGCTTTTGTACTTTTAAAAGCATTAGAACAGATTAAATTATTTTCATACGTTTCATTCGTACAATATTGTACGCTTTTGTACTTTTTTAAATGATTTCTGTATTTTTAATTGCGTAAAATAAAACAATAAATGTTTTAATACTGATATGCTAGGGTAATTCCGGGGTAGATGGCCATAAGGGGGAGATTGCCCGTCCAAATATTTAATGGTTCTGAATTCTGATGGCTAGATGTCGCTAGTTCTTGTTTAGTACGCTTCACGGTACGTCATGCTTGGGAGCAAAGATATGGCCAAAATTTTGGGGGAAGAACTTGTAAAAGTACGTAAAATCCTTGTTGATTGTTTTGACTAGTGCAAATATTTCTTAGAGGGATCATACCTATTTTACATGGTGGTGATGCTAGTGTCTTATTCTAATGGTGTTATTTGCTTTTGGTGCAAAGTATATACGGTTGTAGTATTGTTCTAACCTAAATAAGAATGAACCTCGAGTCTCAACTTGTTTTGATTTTAGGCGTGGTCTTCTCTCCCGGACGAAAGGGAGAGATGGCCACTTCAGGTTGGTGTATTATGGCCATATGGTCATGAAGGCACACAGTGATGAAGATGTATCTATCACGAATTAGGTATTCCAAAGGTTATCAGATATCAGTGACAACGTCCCCCTATGCATGATAACGATTAAAAAAGGAAAATGGAGTTCATTTAGAAAGATAACTATTGCATGTGTGGGAAAAAATATCACGTGCCTCTTCTCCTCCATTACTGCGTTGAGTGTGCTGTTTGCTGGTATTAGGTGGCCTTAGGTGGTCTTGAGAAGAAAAGGGACTTAGGGAATAAAAATGAAAAATAAATTATACTCAAATGAAGAGTTATGTTATGGCCATCTCCCCTGTAATGGTATGATCATCACTCCAGGATACGTCGGGAGAGATGGCCAATTGTAAAAATTTTTTGAAACATTTTTCAAGCTTGAGAAAGGAGACCTAGGCTCTCCGAAACATGTCGCGCGAGTGACTTAAAACAAGTGAGTGTAAACCGTAAAATTATTCAATTTTTTTCAAGCTGTTCGCAATAGAAACATTTTTTGTTTCTTTCATTTTTGAAAGTCAATTAATCAAAGTTTATGAAGAAGTAAATATTTATTTAATTACATGTAAACTTATTTTATTTATCAAGTCATAAAAAAACTATGGCCAACTACCCCGGAATTACCCTAAATGTAAATAAATTTTACTCGCGTGATAAACATACTGACTGACATCGCACAGCCTAAACAAGTGAAATTCCAATCTTGCAATTTAAAACATATTAGGTATATAATATATCCCTAAGGAGTTAAAAGCCCATTTAGACGGTGCGAGAATCATATATGTGAGTTTGGTTACGTTGCGCTATTTGAACGATCGTTGCATCAGCAGTCGGTAAGGTGCGGTAAGGTAACGAAACTCGCATGCGAGTTCTCGTACAGTCTTAAAAATGGTGTTAAAAGTTTGTAACGACTTCTTCTACACGGACGTACCTATTGTCTCGAGGCTAGTCTACTCTAAGGGCCACTAACCCGGAGTTAACCATTAACCTAGTGTCAAATTGTACCGGTAACCATGGTAAAGCCATGTTTAACCGGTTAACCCCGAGCGGCGGGCTAACCCTGGAGGTGCAAGTGGCGCTAAATGATTTTCTAAATCAGACACGAGTTACTCAGAGCTGAAAGTACCCTGTTTAATACCAACTTCTAAGCCAGCTACATCGCGTTTTAACTTTTCCAGCGCTACAAGTTGGTTAACCGACGTATGCCCAACTTCGCAACTATGCTTTATTCGTATTGCTGTCTAGTTGAAAGTTTAATACGACCAGTGTAACGGGGTTGAGATCTGAGGGATCCGACACCGTAGTTCGCAAAATGCGGGGATTTTTCTCTATCACTCTAGTTACGCCTTTATTGGAGTAAACAAGAAAGAGTCCGCAATTTGCGAACGACCCCTGCATAGAAATTTGTATGCAGGAGTGGTACCTTTTCTCTGCAGCTGACTGCACCTATACCTATATTTTATTCTGTGTTATACTGCTCATATACTGGTCCATCTCACCGTTCAACTCGTCTGTTTTCCTCCTGACTGGAATAACTTTAAGAACGTGCTGTGGTTTGAGTTGAACAGTAGTTGTAGTGAGTCTGGTGAAGGCACTATCCTAGCAACTTGCACGTATCAAAACTTTCGGCAATAGGGTAGTGGGGTTGGTCTCGGACTGTCTAGAACACAAAATGACTAGTGTAATATTTTGCCTAAATCCCTTTTAGTCTACATCGCAAACGGTCTATAATACAAAATGACTACAATTATTTAGACCTTTATTTACCTATATTTCGTCGGTTTATCTTTACGTTAGCGATGTCGACGGAGCCCCGCTACCGCGGGGCTCCTATTTCTGTGCAGTTTGGCCTTCGGCCATTTGAAGATACCTAACGAACCTAACCTACGTGGTACCTACCTACGTATATGTGGTCATTTTGTGTTCTAGACCGTTTGCGATGTAGACTAAAAGAGATATAGGCAAAATATTACACTAGTCATTTTGTGTTCTAGACAGTACGAGATCAAACCGGGTAGTGTGCCACAATAATACTAACCGATTAAATCAACTAGGTATTATTTATGAAAATTCAAAACAAATTATTAAAAGTTTGGTTTCATCGTTTCAAGTAGGTATTTTTAAGAACACTAATCCTTCTTTAAGTTTAAAACGTTTTTTAGTGAAAAGGCAACAGCTTTCCATTTTTAACAACGAAAATAACTCGGAGCTGGGGTCATTGGTCTCTATGGGTGTACCGCAGGGGTCAATATTGGGGCCTTTCCTGTTCCTTATCTACATAAATGACTTGCCATTCCTTGTAAAGACCCACCATGATATAGTGTTGTTTGCAGACGACACCTCACTTATTTTCAAAGTCAAACGACAGCAACAAGCTTACAATGATGTAAACGATGCTATTTCAAAAGTAGTAAATTGGTTCAATGTTAATAATTTATTGTTAAATGAGAAAAAGACTAAATGTATTAAGTTTGTCACTAGTAGTAACGTTAGGCATGTGCAAACAAGTGTCATTGTGAAGGATGAGGAATTGGAATTAGTTGATAGTACAGTTTTTCTTGGTATAACTTTAGATTCTAAACTCCAGTGGGGTCCCCATATTGCTACTCTTTCGAATAGACTGAGTTCTGCAGCTTTTGCAGTGAGCAAAATCCGTCAGTTAACTGATGTGAAAACAGCTCGATTAGTATATTTTAGTTACTTCCATAGCATTATGGCATATGGTATTTTACTATGGGGTGGTGCTTCAGAGATAAATACCATTTTTGTTCTGCAGAAGAGGGCTATTCGAGCAATATACAAAATGAACCATAGAGACTCACTTAGAGATAAATTTAAGGAAATTGACATAATGACAGTGCATTGTCAATACATTTATGAGAATATTCTGTATGTACATAAAAATATTGTAAATTTTAGAAAAAATTGTGAAATTCATAATATTAATACTAGAAATAAACATAAGCTCGCAGTGCCCTTCACTCGGCTCCATAAAATTAAAAAATCATTCATGGGTAATTGTGTGAGATTTTATAATAAACTTCCAAACCATATTACTGAATTATCTATTAATAAATTTAAGAATTATGTAAAGCGTAAACTTATATCTAAAGCGTATTATACCACACAAGACTACATGAATGATAAAACAACGTGGGATTAATTGTTATTCGAAATGATTATTTATATATTAGGTATATTTGATTAATGATGAGGAAATTGATATTCCGAATATTCCGATGTTTGTACTTCTTTTGTGTTTTTTATTTATTTATTTGACATTTAGATTTTATTCTAAAAACATTCTAGACTAGTATTTTTTATACAATTTTTTTTTCATGTTTGACGATCCTTTTGTGAAATTCTTAAATTTGTGTTAAATTTGATTTGTATAATAATCCAATATTATTATGGAATAATAACATCAATAAATTGCTCTGATAATTAGCTTAAGATAATTTATAAGTATGTTACGATTCATAAGTGCTTGTTGCTAGGCCTACATGAATAAAGATATTTTTGACTTTGACTTTGACTATGTTGACAGCAGCGCCATCTCCTACACAACACAAACTCATACATAACATAGGTAATGGCTTCACTATACTATGGGCCATCATACTGACCCACTAAGATGGGCCAGCGTGTAGAGAGTGTAATGTTGTCGGATGGCTTATGACGATGGCATCGCCACGGTGTCGGTTTTTCGTCCGCATATCGAAAATAGTGGGCCAGCGATGGTGCGGTATGCGTTCAACACATGGCCTATTCCATAATGCGTGCTCTCAATCATCGCATGGCCATCTCGCTGGTCCAGCGCTGGGCCATCGTGTAGAGAACATTGATTAATTAGGGCGAGCGAAGCGAGCCCTATCACTATTCGACAAACTATGCATTCTTGTGGTACACTTTACGGAAAAACTACTGCACTGTTAGGTTTGAGATTTAACATAGTAATTTAAATTCATGTCTAGATGTGTTATCAAACATAAAAATATCATTTTATAAACCTAAAAAAATTAAATAATGTAATAACACTTTGTATTACTACTAGCGCCATCTGTTGGCAAAATAATGAATTAACATTCGTGCTAATGTTAATTATTTATTTCTCTAATAGATGGCGTTAGTAGTAAAAAAATAAATATTGGACGTCGTAATACAAATTGACTAAGCCCCAGAAAAGCTCAAGAAGGTTTGTGTTGTGGGTACTCAGACAACGATACCTATGTGGTGTTTTCAATTTCATGTCGATGGTGCTTATACGCCATTAACAACGATGAATACAAAAGTGGGTTAAAATTTTGGAATCAGACCCACCTCGCTTCGCTTGGTTTGATTCCCAATTTAGCATAGAGTTTGTGCGGAAAGAGAAGAGTCGTGGATTGTATTGGGCCCCATACATTCCACGACCCTTCTCTTTTCGCACAGACTCTTTAAGTCTTTGTGAATACCTACTAGAACAATCAATCTTGCTGTATATTCACTGCGGAGGTCAATTTACTCATATGTTTTGTGACGCTGATGAACTGATCAGTCATGTTAAGTTAACAAACGTAAATCGGGTATTTTTAGTTCGAGAAACAGTTTTGGCGCCATTCATTTATTACGTAAGATGATTTTGGGGCGGAGGGGGGGTCGCAATTTTTTCTTACTAGGGGGAGGGAGAGGGTTTTTATAGTTCTTACGTAAGTAAGATCACAAAGATGCGTTTTTTTTAATTTCTACGAAATTATGACGTTTAAAATAATAATAATACTTCCACACTCTATGCTATAAAACACGGTGCAGAGTTAGCTTAAACGAGCTCAAGTACCTTTGTCCTGTACAAACGTACGTACAAATAAATATTCATAAAAATATTGTTTTTGAATAATAAACACTAAAACAAACCAAACGTGTACTCATGTTTTCCTTAAGATTCTAACGTAATATATGCTAATATAGGGGTGAGAGGGGGGTCAGCCTATTTTTATTATTTTTTTACATATAGGGAAGGGGGTCAAAAACTGGCCAAAATGGTCTTACGTAATCAATGAATGGCGCCTTTAGTGTTACTATTGCTTGGAACAGCTAAAATTATAAATTATAAATAAAGATCAAATTATAATACAAACTTCAGCGACTTAGGGCCGATATACACCACTGCAACTTGTATGGGAACTACACGCCAACTGCACGCCAATTGCAACGTCGGCGTGCAGTTCAACAAAATGACCCAGAACCCTGGCAGTTCCTAGTGGAACTCAGATTTGGTGCAACACAGGCACACGCTGTCTTAATCAATCGACACGTCTTGATGAGCACTTATAGAGCTGATGCCGAACCTTAGCTGTACCGAGTGGAACTCAGGTTTGATGCAACATAGAGACACACGATGTTTTGGACATCCGACTCGTCATGATGAGCACTTGGGAGAGCAGTACCCAAGATAGAGCTGATGCTGAACCCTGGCACTACCTAGTGGAACTCAGGTTTGTTGCAACATAGGCACACGCTGTTTTGGTCATCCGACTCGTATCGATGAGCACTTAGGAGAGTAGTACCCAAGATAAAGCTGATGCTGAACCCTGGCTGTACTTATTGCAACTCAGGTTTGGTGCAACATAGACACACGCTGTTTTGGACAACCAACTCATCATGATGAGCACTTCGGAGAGCAGTACCTACCCAAGATAGAGCTGATGCTGAACCCTGGCAGTACCTAGAGTGGAACTCAGGTTTGTTGCACTTAGGAGATTAAGTACCCAAGATAGGTTTGGTGCAACATAGGTATACGCTGTTTTGGTCATCTGACACGTCTTAATGAGCACTTAGAGCTGATGCTGAACCCTGGATGTACCTAGTGGAACTGTGTGTGTGTGTTTATGTGCGGAGCAGCGTGATTACCGCCAGTAGGTGTCCAGACGGGATAGTTTTTCGCTCAACTGTGTGGTGTGGACGCAAAAATTAAATTGAAGGACATTGGCTCGCTGACCCAACATTATGTAGGAAAGCCAGTTGGCTTCCTTACAAAAAGTACTGGGCGACCGTGTAGGATGTAATAATAAGCGCTTATGAAATTGTATATTATATGTGGATGATATTGGCAATTTGATTTTGTCGTCTGGACACGTTTTTAATGGACAAAGTGAAAGCTGTAACAGACAGGCGTACCAGACAGCAACCGGGGTCCGGTTAGTATATTTCTTTCTTGCTCTCACTTATAGCTGCGTTCTTAACGGACCCACTCGATCGATCATGGAACAAGCCTCGGACTGGATCAAAGTCGCGGTCCGGTACGTTTAGGTAGGAAAACTCCGCGAGCCCTTACAAAGCTCTGCTTTTTGCTAGTAAAGTGGTGAGCCAACTGCCTTACCTGCTGGCCTAACAGGGTAACTGTTCTGTCTCGGCCAGCTTGCAGTTTGTTAAAATACTTAAAATTGTTTTAGTATGTTCTGCTCCCGTGTAAAACATTACATGATTTTGGAACTGTCCTCTATCCTATACCGACGCGACGTACCTATACACAAAACGGGATCACTGTTATCTCAGTCAGATCACGTAACAACACATTGACCAATATTTATAAACCACTATCTATCCCGGGGCGCACAATAAAGAATATTGACACTACACGGATCCAGTCCCAGCCGGCGCGGGACGTGCCCGGGATTCCGGATATACGGTGCACGGTTGCGTTGTCACACGGTACGGCATTTGCCGGATACAGGGGGCAAAGATAACAAAAAAGAGAGAGTTGCCTCGTTGCTCTGCAGAGTGCGTGCCAGCTCCAACCCCATCCTGACTATTACTGTAGCGGGCCGATACGACTCACCTATAATGCGGCATTTTGAGTGTGTCATAACCGCTACTAGGTGATAGGTTGTTATTGGTGTCTGTTTTAAATCGCTTTCTGTTTTGCTTGTTCCACTAACACTTCGTTTTTAATCTTAATTGTTACTAACCATTATGGGCCATTGTTGTCTTTTAAATAAATAAATTGATTGATGGATTGAAAAAAGAATATCGGTCATCCCTATGCTTTTAAAGGTTAAGTGACAATTTCCATACATTATTTAAGTTTCGATTGGTAATTCTAGCAACAATTGTCATCTTCGCTAGGCTCTCATTTCATCATTTCTGAGGCGCTAGGATCATGATTTCTGAGGGGCTACCGCGAAAACCGAAAATCGCAAATTGCGGGGATGTTTCTCTTTTACTCCAATGAAGGCGTAATTGAAGTGACAGAGAAAAATGCCCGCAATTTGCGAACTTCGATTTTCGCGGTTATAGCACTGACTTCAATCCAATAACACTTGACGTCATTCTGATTTTAGTCGTACTACTCGCACTTTTGATATTTGACATAATTTTGTATAGGTAATTCCAAACCTGCGATAGAGGGCCATGAATCTAGTAGGTATTTTAACTGGATCAGGCATGAGGGGTGGGGGGAAATTATCGAACGGGATAGTCTTATTAATCTTTCAGTTGGAGTGGCAGCGAAAGCGCTATTATTGTTTGTCCTTGTCACAGTCTCACATTTTTTATTCCCCACCATAAATTAGTATGGATTATGGTGGGCAACAAATAAATTCAACCAATCATAGTGTCGCATTGCCTATGTTTTGTCCCTTACGGACGCACGCGTATACCACATCTATTAGGATCCTACCATCTATGAAAAAAATAGTTCCAGTGAAATTCCGCAACATGGCGCGTGATCATATTCCTGGTCAGGCTTTAATCGTGTCGTACAAGGACAATGGAGCCACGCAGTCTTAACACGAACAACACAAGGGGAATCCCAAACGAGCTCTTAATAATGGCCTCTGTATGATATCGCCCCTGAATTTGGCAAATGGTTTGCTTTACTTATATCAGATTCCCTATCCTACATGCCATCTTCAACCTTAATACTTCAGTTTTAGGATTCAAAGTTGAAAAGGTTTTGGGGAATGTTAGAATAGTAATAGTCGAAATTGAATTTGGGAGCGCCTCTCGTTTTCATAACGATGTGGAAACGAGGTAGTTGCGTGAAATGGGATTTGCTCAAGGATTATTTCTTATTATTGATGGTAATAATTTCAATAAATATTATTTATTTAATCGTATGGCGATATGGTCACATAGGGAAAATTATATATTATTCAGTATTTTTATTAATAAGGCAACATCAAAGTTTTGCAACCACTGCACGAATACTTTCGTTCCGGGCTTTCCGTACATAGAAAAACTCCTCTTTTGGAAGTTGGTAAAAATAAAGTTCGTCAAACATTCCCAACTCCTCACAAAGCCCAACTGTTGAAAATTCAATTCACCTTTTTTTATTTAACTTAAATTTATTTTGACTTGCCAATAAATAGGCTCCTGTGCTGCTAGAGTCTATCTAGGCTAACTTTGCACAGACTTGAACAAAGTGAGGAGTGTCATTATAATTGTCATAGACTCATAGACGTTCCATTTCATTTCATTGACGACACAGGTGGTCCATTGCAGCAACACTTAATAGAACAGTACCACTACCACCAGTTTGACACTGACATAAACGCCATCGAGAACGTAATTTACTTTCTATGCATCTCGCTCGTACTCGCATGGGCAAGCGAGATGTATAGAAAGTAAATTACGTTCTCGAAAGCGTTTATGTCAGTTTTGACACTGTCAATGACTCATGTCACGGGCTCAGGTGGATTTTACATCTTTGCAATCAGTTAACGTAGCAGACAGCATGGCGTTCTGTTGGAATTGAATTCAAGTGCTTTTTATCGCGTCGATAAAAGATCGCAGATTTATCGGTCACGCGATAAAGCTAACTCGTTCGGACTTGGAGATTTATGTCTTCTTTCTTGCAGTTTTTAACTGGGTATAGTACCGTAAAATGGGGTGAGTAGGCGCAAAACTGACATTCAAACCTCGATAACATTTTATTTTTACATATGCAAACTGAATGGTGTATATAATAAGTGTTCCGGACGTTTGTATTTTAGTTTTTATTTTAGTTCCATTTCATCACTTTGACGATAAACAGGAAATCCCACCTCACCCCGTAGTCCCTCGTAATTGGGGTGAGATGGGATTTCATACAAAGGTCATTTTGGAAGATTGTTGGATCGTTTTCTTTTTTATTATGAGTATTACTATAGCTCCATTTTAAATTGGAATACATTATTTTTGTAGCAGTAGCCTTAAAAACTCATCTCAGCCCCCTTTCATCCCTTCACTCCCCATTCATAACCCAACTCTCCACGCGAACCCTACTCACCCCATTTTACGGTATATTAAAAGTTGAATTCAACGGAGCTTATAATCACATAATCGTACATTTTGCGGTGATTGAGACTGACCCGATATTTGCTTCCTACAATCTTAATTTGTTTTGGGGAATAATTTCATTTTTGGTACAAGCGTTTATTTTCCTTCCACAGACAACTAAATATTCATCGAGACAATTCGAATACCGCAATTACAATTAGTTTGCGTTGTTTTATCACAGAGTTCCCGTGGCTCCCTCCTGTCTCCATCAGATGATATCAGATCAGCTCCATGTTATCATAAAACATAATAAATTATTGCATTGTCATCCGATTTACATTATGTATATATATGAAGTATCTAAATAAATTAATTAAAAATTAAAAAACACGACTGCAGTTTAAAATCGAACTGAAAAGCTAAAAATAATTTTTAGTTATGTTAGGTACTCAACTTAATGAATGTAAAATACAATATAAGTGTTCAGTCCGGGTCATAAACAGCAAACGGAAAAGTTTAGGCTCATTTAGGATCGTGACTGTATCTGCATATTTTATTTCTATTGCAGTCGGGGACCTTGATATATTGAAATTTTCCCATTCACAGGTCCCCGACTGCAATCGAAATAAAATATACAGGTACAGTCACGATCCTAAATGAGCCTAAACTTTTCCGTTTGCTGTTTATGACCCGGACTGAACACTTATATTGTATTTTACATTCATTAAGTTGAGTACCTAACATAACTAAAAATTATTTTTAGCTTTTCAGTTCGATTTTAAACTGCAGTCGTGTTTTTTAATTTTTAATTAATTTATTTTATTTTATACATTTTAGTGACCATACAAACCAACCACATTTTTTATGATTTAAGGAAATTTAGTTGCTTGAAGGAGCTTTCATCATGTTGATCTTTGATATGTTAGCATAAAACGTGCTTAAAAACCTAAATAGGTCGGACCCAAAAACCAGACGTATTTAAAAGTGCTATGGCTTAATATCTCTGTAACTACATAATTATTTCCTATTAGTTGGCTTTCGGCCTTCGCAATTAAGATACTTGGGGAAGCTGCAGAATGCGTGCACCTTTCTTACGCTCCGGGCCTTCGGCCCTACGCGAAGCTCGGCCTTCGGCCTTCGCAATTAAGATACTTGGGGAAGCTGCAGAAAACATGCACCTTTCTTACGCTCCGGGCCTTCGGCCCTACGCGAAGCTCGGCCTTCGGCCTTCGTGATTGAGAAACTTGGGGAAGTTACATAAAGGGTGCACCTTTCTTACGCTCCAGGTCTTCGGCCCTACGCGAAGCTCGGCCTTCGGCCGTCGCAATTAAGATACTTGGGGAAGCTGCAGAAAGCATGCACCTTTCTTACGCTCCGGGCTTTCGGCCCTACGCGAAGCTCGGCCTTCGGCCTCGCGATTGAGGAACTTGGGGAAGTTACATAAAGCGTGCACCTTTCTTACGCTCCGGGTCTTCGGCCCTACGCGAAGCTCGGCCTTCGGCCTTCGCAATTAAGATACTTGGGAAAGCTGCAAAAACCGTGCACCTTTCTTACTCTCCGGGCCTTTGACCCTACGCGAAGCTCGGCCTTCAGCCTTCGCAATTAAGGAACTTGGGGAAGCTGCAAAAACCATGCACCTTTCTTACGCTCCGGGCCCTCGGCCCTACGCGAAGCTCGGCCTTCGGCCTTCGCAATTAAGATACTTGGGGAAGCTGCAGAAAGCATGCACCTTTCTTACGCTCCGGGCCTTCGGCCCTACGCGAAGCTCGGCCTTCGGCCTTCGCGATTGAGAAACTTGGGGAAGTTACATAAAGCATGTACCTTTCTTACGCTCCGGGTCTTCGGCCTTACGCGAAACTCGGCCTTCGGCCTTCGCAATTCAGATACTTGGGGAAGCTGCAGAAAGCATGCACCTTTCTTACGCTCCGGGCCTTCGGCCCTACGCGAAGCTCGGCCTTCGGCCTTCGCGATTGAGAAACTTGGGGAAGTTACATAAAGCATGTACCTTTCTTACGCTCCGGGTCTTCGGCCTTACGCGAAACTCGGCCTTCGGCCTTCGCAATTCAGATACTTGGGGAAGCTACAGAGAGCGTGCACCTTTCTTACGCTCCGGGCCTTTGACCCTACGCGAAGCTCGGCCTTCGGCCTTCGCAATTGAGGAACTTGGGGAAGCTGCAAAAACCATGCACCTTTCTTACGCTCCGGGCCTTCGGCCCTACGCGAAGCTGGGCCTTCGGCCTTCGCGATTGGGAATCTTGGGGAAGCTACAGAGAGTGTGCACCTTGCTTACGCTCTGGGCCTTCGGCCCTACGCGAAGCTCGGCCTTCGGCTTTCGCAATTGAGTTATTGGGGAAGCTGCAAAAACCGTGCACCTTTCTTACGCTCCGGACCTTCGACCCTACGCGAAGCTCGGCCTTCGGCCTTCGCAATTAAGATACTTGGGGAAGTTACAGGAAGCACGCACCTGCCTTACGCTTCGGACCGTCGGCCATATGCGGAGTTCGGCCTTCGGCCTTCGTAATTAAAATACTCTGGTAAGTTGCAGGAAGAGCCCATCTATCTCAAGCTCCCAGTTTTTGCCCCCTACGCGGAGCTCGGCCTTCGTAATGAATATTCTTGGGAAATTTGGAAGCGCGCACCGAGCCTGTCTTATGCTCCGGGCCTTCAACCCTACGCGGAACTCGGCTTTCGACCTTTGCAATTTGAATACTCGGGGAAGTTGCAGGAAGAGCCCATCTGCCGTACGCTCCGGGCCGTCATCCCTACGTAGAGCTCGGCCTTCGGTCTGACACTTTTACACCTTGTTCCGTCAAAGTGGGTGCAGAGTTATATCTGAAGACGGACTCTACAATCTCAGACTCTCTACAAAGAACTTTTACACTTTTCTATTCCTTTAGCGCAATTTAGAACATATTGGCTTGGTTTCAAAACAAGTAAAATATGATTAATATAATACCTACCTATGTATAATTTTTTTTATGATCAGCGGTCAAGCCACTTCCTTTGAATATCCCAACAATAGGATAATATTTGGTTTTATAAGATTAGCTTTTCTTAACATATTTTGTGAATTCTTACTTTCTCGAAATTAGACTTAAACCCTCATATTGTATATATATTATTGATCGTCTTTCAAAGCGCTTCATTTTGATGCCCTACTCGATGGGTTTGCAAGATATTTTTTTATACATGTTTCGCAATATGGTGTATTTAGTCCGCCATATTGTTTTTATAATGACGTCATATAGCCTATGTCACTCGGGATGACGTAAGGATTCTAATGATACATCATACATCTAAATCGGTTCAGGCATTTAGCTGCTAGGGTGGAACAAAGAAACTTACATACCCACAAACATGAACGCTGAAAACAATACACTCCTTTTTTTGGGCAGTCGTGTAAAAATTGTTACAAAGTAGGTTATAACAATTGAAGGGATGTTATAACCTACTTGATTGACAAAAACAACATAACTGACTACACTGGTTAACACCTGAAACGATTAACAAATGTTCTTAAAAAAGTGTCAACTACTCTAAGCAGTTATGTTGTTTTTGTAAGCAGTTGTGTTGTTTCACTTCAATTATAAACTTGCAATGACAATGACGTATATCTCAGTAAGTACCTAATGAATTTTCAATTTTCATCTATCGCAGCATTTATGTTGGTCCAACTAGTCCCGTAACTTGATCCGTAACTTGTCTCCTAACTCCTTACGATCGACGTTACTCCAGATAGTTCATCATGTGCAGCCAGTAAGCTTACAGTACAGTCGGGAACGAAAGCTGCTAAGCTTTAGATAGCACTAAACAGCTTTAGATACCTAGTTCAATGATTTTCACACACGTTTGCTCTTTTGTGATTATTAATTCTCTCTCTTTGATCATTAGGTAAAAGATACCCGAAGCAGTTACCTGGTACCTGGTGGTTACTGAGTCAAGAACTGCCAAACCAGTTATAATTATTGCGAATGCGAACCTATTGCGAATTTAAACGAATGAAGGAATGAAGTTTTCTAATTCTTAGCGCGGTGGGTCTGTTTTTGGTGTGCCTTGGTGACATTATAATTTATAAGACCGTTTTTACATTGTCCGTTACGACCAAAAGGAAGTAAAATAAAAAGATGCATTTATTTACTAATTCATAATAGTAGTTTATGCAACAGTGATATAATAAGGGTTCTTAAAATTCAAGGGTCGAAGTTACAAAACGAGACGTAGTCGAGTTTTGTAAAAAAAGACCCGAGAATTTTAAGAACCAATTATGAGCTGTTGCATACATTACTTTTTCTATGACAGCTGCAGCAAAAAAAAAAAAAAAAAAAAAAAAAAAAAAAAAAAAAAAAAAAAAAAAAAACAAGAGTTATTATTAAAAAAAAAGAGTTATTATTTAAAAAAAATTGAGTTATTATTTAAAAAAAAAAAGAGTTATTATTTAAAAAAAAAAGAGTTATTATTGTAAATGAAAACATACCTCTTTCAATCAAGATGATCGGAACTTGTATCTTTAAAAAAAATAAAGCAGTTGTATTATACTCATAAGATGACTGCTAGCAGTCATCTTATGAGCCTATAGACAAAGCATTCAAATGACATTGCTTTAGATATCACTGTCAGTCATTTAATTGACACATTTAAGTGCTGGAGTAGAAAAAATGTCTAAAGATGATTTTAACTCAAAAAAGAAGGACTTGAGGATATAGGGCAATTTCTAGCAGATACTTGCCTCCAAGAGTCGTCCGATATCCGATATCTGATCGAATAATGTGAAAACGCTCTAACCTCCTAAGGCCCAAGGTCCTACCTATAGTACATATGCAGTTCGATGTAATTTAAACCATGTTCAATTGGAACAGAGTCGCTTTTGCTTTGTTTCGTTCAATTTTCAAACAACGCAAAATAAACTCTATTTCCTACAATTTAGGTTCAAATTTGGCAAATTTTTAATGTTTTGACTGTACGGCTGGGCCTTAGGAGGCTAAAACTCAAGTGATTCGCAATCTCAGCACTTCTGCTGCTGACTGTACACTGTCAGTAGCACACCGTGATCTGACAGCCGATTAATGACACGTCTGTCGATTGTACCATCGCCCACATTGTTAACAGACAGTTCGTAAACCTTATTACGAAAGGCATAAGGTCCACCGATGGACAGTTAAGAGTGTTGCTGTTTGTATATGTACCACACTGCACGCCAATTCGACTTGTTTAATGGCTACTCGTGACTTAGCTACTAAAGTGTGAAATATTAAATATATTAAAAACGGGTCACTCACGTATTTTAAGTCGAAAAACGCTCGACATGTTTCACTTCGTTCCGAGAAGTATCATCAGGAGCAGCTCCTGGAGCTTGCGTTTACGGTGACGGACCGGCGCAGACTGCGGGCCGCAGCTCTCCGCGCCCGATGACTCGGCGCAGGCGCCGGTGGCGGCAGGGGGGGCGAGAAACTACCCTCATTTCCCGTGAGTGACCCGTTTTTAATATATTTAATATGTCTTTGTCTCATGGAAGTTTTGTTATTAAAGTGTGAAATGTTATAAATATAATAAAAATACTTGAGCACTATCAATATAGTATATATTTAAAACTCGTAATGTAGAGTACAGTAAGTATAATGTATGTATTCTTATTTTTAACCACATCAAACTTTTCGTAAAACCATAAAAATACTATTTTGTTACAAGTATATTTCCATATATAATTTTATATAACGAAATTATAGTCTCCATACCTCAACCTACAATCTTCTGACAAGAACCATCCAAAGCTCTCGCATAACCACTAGCACAGCTATCAGCTTGGAAGACAGTAGCCACCACAGGCTCCACTTTCTTTCTAACATCAATCTCTACCTGTTTACGACATTCGCCATTTGCTGTTCTCACTAACCCTTTAGCACAAATGTTATGACTATTCTCATTTTGCTGCGGCTTATTGTCTTTAAAAAACATTTGATCTGATACCAAATTAGCTTTATTTTCATTACTTTCTGTTGGTTTTATATTCTCATCATCACCTTTGCTTGATTCAATTTCAGTTGTACTATTTTGTTCTCCAGTGCCCAAATCATTATTATCGCCAGTGAAATGAGTTTCATTATGGGTAATAGTGGGCAAAATATTTTCTAGTTCAGCGCCGGTAAGCCACGTCTCAGTTGTAATTCCAACTTTTGATGCAGTTGTTGTACCTGGATTTTGTATTATGTTTTCCTTATTGCTATTAGATTCATACTCCGGGTGTTTATTATAGTTTGATTCAGTTGCAGGCTCAGTATGTTTAATGTTTTCGGGAAAATGTTTATTGTCATCATTATTTGAAGTATCTTCTTTTATAATAGGAGCAGCAGTGGGTTGTATATGATTATAACTTTGTGCAAGATCTTTATTTTCACCGAAATTTTCCTCATGTTTATTATCTGTTGCTCCATTGTTATTCGTATCTATCTTCTCATCATTTGAAATCTGTTTAGTAGATGCTGCCGTCTTTGGTCCAGAAAATTTATTATTATTACCTTCATTTCTATGTAAAAACAAGCCAAGTCCCTCTGTTATTTTATGTGTCCCTTTTCCTATAATATTAACAGTTCCTTCAACTACTGTATGTACATCTTCTTTCACTTTTCCAGCGAATTGTTTTACTAGTCCACAGTCCACACTAATAATGATTATTAAAATTGTAAAGATAAATTTCAGCTTCATTTTAATAGTGAAGTATTCAGCAAGATAAACTGAGGCCAACTGATTCTGATTCATGTCTTGAGGAAGAGAACTGAGTAGGGGAGACAGGGGAAAAAACATTGATATTATAGCACAGAATAAATAATAGTGCTAAGTACAGAAAACTCACTCTCTAACAAAACGCGTCTGTTATGATCAGCACAGATATGGCCGCTAGGTGGCGACAGCGCCACGCGCGGCTTATGGCTTTCCCCATAATTGGGGCCGAACGGATGTACTTTTAGCTACCTGTAGCAAAGCGACGAAATCGCGGAGTGAGCCACGCCTGATTATAGTTTTTATTTTGTGAATTTTTTTTTGGATTTGTGTTATAAACTGTTTTAAATGTACAGTATAATACATGTACCTACATGTATTTGATGTATTATACCTACCTATTGGAAATCAATATATCAGCATTTACATTATTCTTGAAAATAAGACAAAACATATCACGTATTGGATTACTCTGTAAAGTGGTATTGACAGGGAGTTGATAATAAAAAAATAAAAATAAAATCCATACAAAACTCAAAAAAATTACCAGGATATTATAGCCGCTAGAAGCCCATCACATATATTTGTCACAATGACAAAACGATGTACGAAATGGAAATAAAACGATTTTTTCGACCATAACACCGTCTTAATTTAAATATCAAGTTTTTTTCAAGTATTAGAACCCCTAGTGTACCTACAGTCCTACATTACGTCAATCACGCTATTGAATGAAATTTACACTAGGGGTACAAGCCACGCTTTAATGGTACATTTAGGTACGAGTACTTATCCCCATCTCACCCAGTTCAAATTTATGGAGTTATCAGTTTGCCCTTGAATGTGAACTTTATCAGTGGGTACCATCGCCCACACTGTTAACTGTAGGTACATCAGTGGACATTATGCCTTTTGTAATAAGGTCCACCGATGTACAGTTAGGACTGTTCCTGTTTGTACACACACATGAAAACTGGCATCATAAACAATATAGTATGATAATTACGTTCATATTCTGGGAATATAATGAGGGGTTTATATACCTATACCTAATTTTATTTATTTTTAATATTATCTTAAATGTATGGATCCTATGGATCGTTGTTGTCTGGAATAAATGATTTATTATTATTTTATATTTTTATTTATCATAATAATATCAATGCTTTTCCTTGACCAGAACGGGTAGCGTTCCTTTAACCCTTTAACCGTCAGAGTCTGTCAATATATTATAAGACATTACGTACATATCCAGCTCATTTCGCCACAGTTTGATAAATAAGACAAAGATCTGATTTGGTTTTTACAGCACATTTATAACTCCCGTAACTATGCCAACCTTACTCTGCGTGGTACAATTACTGTCGGTGGCGACAAGAGGACGCTCGATCAAAAATTGCTGGCGGTTAAAAGGTTAATAATTACAGGGTGACTGCTATAGTTATTAGCCACTCCATAGTAATTGGCCACTATTGTCAATAAGACTTCAGATTATTTCCTTGTTTCTCTCTGACAGTTTTGAATGATTCACGGTTAGTTCCACTAGATTTATATCGACCGGCTGTTTTGCTATTCGTGAAACGCAGGCGCTTATCAGCTGTTTATTTTCTGCCACGTTTCTGCTTTGGCATATCCCGATCATTTATCAACTTAGCCTTTCAAGCTTTCATATGTCATATTTGAGTTGCTGGAATTTCGATTTTATTTCAATTAATCGAATTTCAGATTTAAATGACTTAAATTGTCCGGAAGCCGGTTCTTGCCACTTGAAGAGTTAGTTATAAACCTTATGGCTATACTCGTAAGCAGTAGATAATTATTTTGTTGTACTTATATTAAAATACGAGACGCTGAAATGTCATTCTGGTATTTGAGATATTTGCATGTTTGATTCAGGTATTTTTGATTTTTGAAAATGCCAGAATGTACCTACCTATTATTGCCAATAATCGCATCTCTGCTTTGCCTAAAGATTGATTGGTAGAGAATGCCTCAGCCTCATGGCATTAAGTCCGCAGTTTGTACTGTAAGGTTTTTTATGCAATAAAGGTTAAATAAATAAATAATAACTTTCACAACCATAACACCCGTCGTTTGTTGCTCTTCCTCTGTTTCGTGCAAAATAATGGCGATGTGAAGCCACTTGCGACGGAATACGCTTCGATAAGTGCTCGCGGATCTGCGCGTGTCCATTGTCAAGCGAATAGGAACGAAATTGACACGAATTCAAAATATTTCATAACATTGCAAAAATGTCTGAAATGTGCTTTGTTGCTATAACACCTTTAATTTTATTGAAAACCTGTAGAAGTTCATCTTTGTATGTATGTATTTCAAATCCTTGTATCCTCGTAAGGCCCAATGTGCACAATGTACCTACGCTGTGTTTCAATCTAATTCGAACCTTTCACTAACTACATAAAGTAGCATTTCATTTGTTTCATTGTTTTCTAAAACAAACGAAAGTCACCCTAGTTTACTTTAAAATTAGGGTAACTTTGTATGGTGAGCCCTACGAGGTTAAAACTAAGCTAAGTCTACAACGACTTGGCAAGTGTCAGTGTGGAGGCGCCACCGTAAATGCGAAAGTCCTATAAAAATAACACGTGTGCATTAATGACTGCCGCACTTTCTTGATGGCAAGTCGATTATCGTCGATTAAACTGTATGTGACATCCATTTTATTTTGAAGAAATCTATTATCTTCATACCAAGTTTCGTGTTATTTCGGCATGTCGTTTTTGGGAGCAGTCGCCGAGAAAACCGCGGGTTTTTTTGATTATCAGTCCGCCGGATGATATCGGCCTGTCAGTTAAAAGCAAAATTTGACAGCTCCGAACAACTGACAGGCCGATATCGTTCGCCGAAATGGTCATCTGTGCCATCTGTAGGCCCCTTAGAAACTCAGATTTTTGAACAATGGAGCCGCGCACCAAGTGCCTTGATTTACGATTTGGTAAACGTAGTTTATTTGCATTTGCTCAAAGAATCGAAACGCTCAAAGCGTGTAGCCGATTTACTTCAAACCGTTTACTCCCCTTATCTACTCACAATATCGCAAGAAAATGTGAACTGTATTTCAAGCATGTAAGTTTGATTTTGGAACGCATGATTAAACAAGTTAGGAGCTTGCGATAAGGAGAAGTGAGTACGAGCAATATTTGAAGAATATCTCTGGATTTCGAAGCGTGATTGTTCAGTTGGAAAATTTAACGTTTTTCCACTTTAATGTTTTGTTTATTAGCAATGGCACCACACACTATAGTTCGTTTTTTTAGCATTAGAAATAAGGTAAACAATCTTGATGTGTCTTTTAATTGAATAACACATTTTAAACATAAGTTACGGCAAATATGTAACAATTATGAATTTTAAAAAGCGTTTTTCAATTAAAAGACATGTCAAGATCGCTTAACTTCTTGCAAGTTCTTTCTAATGCTAAAAAAACGAACTACTTGTAGGGTGATTTATTTAAGAACATTATGGAATAACGTAGTTATTACTTACCCCCAAATTACTTTACTTATTACTTACGAATATTCTGTGGTCTCCACTATTGGACACTTCAGTCAAACTATTGTCGATACAATACCCTTACCACGAGTTACTGACAGTGTCAAACTGGCATAATATACGCTAACGTCTACGTAACATACTTTCTATGCATCTCGCTCGTACTGACATATTAGTGCGAGCGAGATGTATAAAAAGTAAATTACGTAGACGTTAGCGTTTAATGTCAGTATTGACGCTGTCAGTGACTCATGGTACGGGTACAATCACAGATATAGGAAGGAAGTATTAAATGCTATGACGTATTTTATTGTTCTGAAAGCTAATTTGTAAAGGTTACATTGTTTGTGTTGTGTTTTGTGTTATTCTTAGTTATAGTACTTATAGTATATACCTAGTTTATAAGTAATTAGCTCTTAATGTTAATAGCCTGCCTACACTATCGCATTGGGAAACTGTTAAGATAGCTGTAAGATTTATTAAATAAATAAAAATAAAAATAAATGCTCTGAGGGTACAATGTAGATATCAAGCGGTAATTGACAGACAGACGTCGTTTAACTAACTAATGAATAGATGGAGAGCTTAATTTTAACAGAAGGATGTATATTTCAAACGGAGAAACCTTGATAAAATGTAGACCTTATGTAACCTCCCACTACCTACTAATTTACTTACTTAATTAACCATAATATAAACACCCCCTTTAGATTTACCCCTGAAATTTGGCCATGTGATTTAGTCGTGATCGTCTAGTCTAGCGTTAGGACCCCTCGAAGTGAACCGCGGTACCCTAAGTTCTTTAATGAGTATCAGCTAAATTTTGGACTCTGATTTTATTTACAATTACCTAGACTTTAGGAAAAGTATATTATGATATTGGAAGCACATTTATTATGATGTTAACGAGTAACTTACTAGAATAATTTATTAAAATACAGAAATAGTACTGAAAGTTACCAGAATTTATTATTGTAATGTAAATGTTGTTATATTTTACTTCAAATAATGTTATTTAGGTAAATGCAGCATATATGATAATATGAATATAAAAGAAATATATTTGATAAAATGAGTTTAAAAATGGGGTTGGTAAAAGCCTGCTACAATCTATTAAGCCTCCGGGATAACATATGAGTAGCACTCCTGGGGTAAGCCCATTTACATCTAGCATTTCAAGTTAATATTATTAACTATCAGCTTCTATACGAAATATGCTACCCATATGCTCGATGCAGGATTGGGGGCTCCTAGTCCAATCAGCAAGGTCAATTGGAACTCCTACCCTACCTTTTAGCCAGACGGGCTATGACCAACACTTCGGAACCTATGCGTACCTAGATGGCTATGGAAAGAAGTGTCAAAGTATCCATCAGTCATCAAAATTACTATTCTTTTTTATTTCAAAAACTAGGGATGCGAATCCCATTTCCATTCCCCAGAACTAAAATATAAACTGTATTTCTAGTCTTTTAGAAGTATAAACGAAGTACTAAGTTTATTTGTTAAAAATATACTATATTTTATGAGACTGAAATATCAAGATGAGCATTATTTCACTCAAAATGTCCTTCGGATTACTCTTGCCTGCCAAAGGTTCCCTAAAACAGCTAGTCGTCGATTTTCTATCTCCGAATAGACTGTGTTCCTAATCCCAACTTGATATTTATGATTTTATTGTGTAAATACCTTAGAAACATGATTGTAATACTCAGTACCTCGTCTTTACACCAGAAAACCAGAACTTCATAAATAAAAATAGAGATAAGATTTTACGTTAATTATTTTCCCCAAATAATTTAAATATTGGAAGATCTAAGCAATTCAAACCCTATACCTATTCACGCACAATTTTAGTATAGCGAGACCGTAGTTGAAGTCCCTTAAGAAGAAAATACATCAGTTTTACAGACCAAGACTAAAACGAACCCTAAATTCCGAATAATTAGTGTGTGAATTTACCCTAAACCTACCCTTGTCCCTACTCTTGTATAACCAAAGCACAGTTCGTACTTACCATCGACCTGGTACTTTGGAATATACGCAAGTGTATCCCTACTAAGAAGCTGTAAGAGTTCGGCGAGCGATTCCGAGAATGCAACCTAACAGCTCGTGGACTTGTCTCCCCCCATGGCGGGTTGCACAAAGGCAGGGTGGCAACATGGGTAAGACAGGGCCCTATTATGTATATAAGTGGTATAAATAAATATATTTAATATACGAAGCCTCCAAATACTGTAGATTTCAAATGGGCCCAGATTACTCCGGATGATGCGCACGTGACATCCCCATTATTCATCTAACAGCTGGACATTGGAGAGCTAAGGAGGGAGACGTTTTTCACCTTCTATGTTGGTAAAGAGAAGGTGCCAAGATAACCCTCATCTTGGAACAAAAAGACTCCTAGACAGCTCACATTTAACACCGCAAGGGGTGAGCGGTCCAGTCGGACAAACAGTCAGTCCAAACAATGATCTGGTTTTAAAATATATAGCAAAAGACCCCATAGTAAAACACTAAAATAACTAGGTTCAATTTTATGAACCAAACTACTCACAAAATCAAACTAACTAAACACAGAAGTGAAATTCCCTTAAACACCGCTATCTAAGTTCAGTTTTATGACGATATTGTCCCCACAAAACCAAACACAGACACGCCTTCCAAGCCCCTGTTATGCAACGATATTGTCCCTGCATAACGTGACGGCACTTAGAAAACACAGTGTAGAAAACTTCACTATAACTACACACAGTAGCAAAGAATCCCCGCAATAGCCCAAGTTCAGTTTTACGACGATATTGTCCCCGTAAAACTAAACACAGACACGCTTTCCAAGTCCCTGCTATGCAACGATATTGTCCCTGCATAACGTGGCGGCACTTAGAAAAACACTGCGTAGGAAACTTCACTATATTTAAATCCCGTACACGGTAACAAAGAATCTCCACAAAAGTCTAAGATCAGCTTTACGACGATATTGTCCCCGTAAAACCAAACACAGACACCATTTCCACGTTTAAATTCACCAGGATAATTCCCGGCAAAAACAAACATAGTAACAGTAGTAGAGGAACTTTGCTCACCGAATACTTAAACGCCCGAGAACCAGAGTCACTGCTAGCCGATGGTTGAAGAATGAATGAATACCGGCGGTCCGCTCCTGCCTTTTATACTCTTTTACTGGCGACATACTGGCGACATACTGGCGACATAATGGCGACATACTGGCGACATAACGGCGACATAACGGCGACATAATGGCGACACAATGGCGACATAATGGCGACATAACGGCGACATAATGGCGACATAACGGCGACATAATGGCGACATAATGGCGACATAACGGCGACATAACGGCGACATACTGGCGACATACTGGCGACATAATGGCGACATACTGGCGACATAACGGCGACATAATGGCGACATAATGGCGACATAATGGCGACATAACGGCGACATAATGGCGACATAACGGCGACATAATGGCGACATAATGGCGACATAACGGCGACATAACGGCGACATAATGGCGACATACTGGCGACATAACGGCGACATAACGGCGACATAATGGCGACACAACGGCGACATACTGGCGACATACTGGCGACATACTGGCGACACAATGGCGACACAATGGCGACACAATGGCGACATACTGGCGACATACTGGCGACATAATGGCGACACAACGGCGACATAATGGCGACACAACGGCGACATACTGGCGACATAATGGCGACATACTGGCGACATAACGGCGACATACTGGCGACATAATGGCGACATACTGGCGACATACTGGCGACATACTGGCGACATACTGGCGATATAACGGCGACATAATGGCGACATACTGGCGACTCAACGGCGACATACTGGCGACATAATGGCGACATACTGGCGACATAACGGCGACATAATGGCGACATACTGGCGACATAACGGCGACATACTGGCGACATAATGGCGACATACTGGCGACATACTGGCGACTGGCGACATAATGGCGACATACTGGCGACATAACGGCGACATAATGGCGACATAACGGCGACATACTGGCGACATAATGGCGACATACTGGCGACACAATGGCGACACAATGGCGACATACTGGCGACATACTGGCGACATAATGGCGACACAACGGCGACATAATGGCGACACAACGGCGACATAATGGCGACACAACGGCGACATAATGGCGACATAACGGCGACATAATGGCGACATAACGGCGACATATTGGCGACATAACGGCGACATACTGGCGACATAACGAGACAAACATTAATCAGAAAGTACCAGGATACCATGACTGAGGAAGAGGTCATTTGCCCCGTACCTATTAGCGATATGCAACCGACGACCAGTGATTTATCAAGACAAATGTTTACCAAAAGTACCAGGCTACCATAACCGAGGAAGAGGTCAAAAGTCGTAAAGTTCGATGCTACCAAGATCTATCCTTTTCACGCTTGCGTCTTAGAGAAAGACGGAGATATTCTCAATGACGTCTACGCACACATTCACAGGCAATAATCGGGTAGTCAGTTTGAGTAGACTAAATTATAATAAAAGGGAACGCTTTATGGCCCCTCTACACGCACGAACCTGCAAGTATTATTTTACTTTGAGATACTTTTAGTTTCTTTCCGAAAAACACTCCTGTGTGGAAGTATTTTACGTTTATTAGTAGCAAACATACTCAAAACATAGCGGGAAGTTTAAAATCTTAGGCGTTTTGGACTGTTTGTATTGACTCTGTACTAGGAGTTCAGACTCCAATACGACCGAACGTCACGCTGTCAATGTCATTGTCATTCTAATGCCAAAAGTTCACATATTTGGGTTAGTTTCAACTTGTGATGGTTACTTTACGCAAGTTGTAATTCAAGTTGTAATTGTTACACTATTCATTGGAATCATGTATGAAATACGCGACTGAAGAGGGTCTTAGTATTCAAGGTATTTCTCTCTAGTTTGTGTGTTTTGTAATGAACAATATAGGTTAATATTATGTAATAGGCATACGGCCAGTCACACTTAGACAATTTAGAATAAGGTTTTATATTGGAATACCTACAATAGTTTTTTTTTTTGAAGAACCTATGTTGTCTCACTTACCGATAGTTTTCAAAATTAACTTCGCGCATTTTTATTTTATTTTATTTATTTATTTTATATAATTAGTTATTATAAATACAAGTACGTAATAGCGAAATAAAATCTAAAATCTAATCGTGGTCCAATCACTCACACTTTAATTGCCACGTCACCTCTCACGATTCACCGGCCCTATGTCGGCCAATCACAGCGCTCCACGCGAAATACTAGCCCTCATATTAGCAGTTGCGAAATCTGAAAGCTCACAACCCTACAGAACTTCCCACGAATTTATTGAAAGAAAAAACCTATTGAAAAAATCAAGTTCATATTGATGTGCCTCGAGATAGTGTTGTGTTCATAACGAGATTTATCTAAATTAATGAATGTAAAAGTACAGTAAACCACGTTGCTACGCTCGCAATCAATAATTCAGTGCAGTTGTAAAGAGGAATAGACAATACTTTTTTTCTTTATTTGTTTTTAATTATTACCAAAGTCAAAGAGTGACGCATTTACTATGAAAAGCATTGTAATAATTATTTTAATCGCGGCAGCGTTTGCCAAAGAGGATAAGAAATATGGACCAGTCATCGGTATAGATCTGGGCACAACTTATTCGTGTGTTGCCGTGTATAAAAATGGTCATGTCCAAATTATACCCAATGAACAGGGCAATCGTATCACCCCATCTTATGTGGCCTTCAACAACGGAGATAGATTAATAGGCGATGCTGCTAAGAACCAAGCTACTAACAATCCTGAAAACACAGTTTTTGACGTTAAAAGACTCATTGGCAGGGACTGGACTGATCGTGGCTTAAAAGAAGATATGAAATTCTTTCCATTCAAAGTTATAGAGAAGAATAATAAACCACATGTGTCAATTAACATCGGTGAAGGTGATAAAGTGTTTGCTCCTGAAGAGATTTCCGCTATGGTGTTAAAGAAGATGAAAGACATTGCTGAAGAGTATCTTGGTACAAATGTGACTGCTGCTGTAGTCACTGTGCCGGCTTACTTTAACGACGCTCAGCGACAGGCCACTAAAGACGCTGGCAAAATCGCTGGCTTAAATATATTAAGGATCATCAATGAACCTACTGCAGCAGCTATCGCATACGGTCTCGACGTGAAAGAGGGAGAAAAAAATGTTTTAGTTTTTGATCTAGGAGGCGGAACCTTTGATGTATCACTACTTACTATAGATAATGGAGTTTTTGAAGTAGTTTCTACAAATGGAGATACCCATTTAGGAGGAGAGGACTTTGATCAACGTGTTATGGAGTATTTTATTAAGGTGTATAAAAAGAAAGGGAAAGATATAATGACAAATAATCGCGCAGTTCAGAAACTGAGGCGAGAAGTCGAGAAAGCAAAGCGCGCTCTTTCTTCCAAGCAACAAGTAAAAATTGAGATCGAGTCGTTCTTCCAAGGCGAGGATTTCTCAGAAACCCTGACCAGAGCTAAGTTTGAGGAGCTAAATATGGATTTATTCAAATCAACTTTAAAACCAGTAATAAAAGTTTTAGAAGATGCTGAAATGAGCGTGAATGATATTGACGAAATCGTTCTTGTTGGTGGATCGACCAGGATTCCGAAAGTGCAGCAATTAGTGAAAGAGTATTTCAATAAAGAACCTTCCAGAGGTGTGAATCCCGATGAAGCAGTAGCATACGGTGCAGCAGTTCAAGCTAACATAATCAGCGGTGAAGATAATGAGGCAATGGTGATCTTAGACATCAACCCTTTAACATTAGGCATCGAAACTTTAGGAGGTGTCATGACTAAGCTTATACCTCGAAACACCGTTATACCTACAAAGAAATCGCAAATATTTTCTACTACCAGCGATAATCAAAAAACTGTTACTATAAGAATCTACGAAGGAGAACGATCTATGACTAAAGATAACAATTTGCTTGGAAAGTTTGACTTATCGGGCATTACACCAGCTGCAAGAGGAGTGCCACATATAGAAGTTATCTTTGAGTTGGACGTTAACGGTATTTTACATGTGTCAGCTGAGGATAAAGGAACCGGAGTTAAAGAGAAGATTATCATTACGAATGATCAGAACAGACTGTCCTAGTGATATTGAGAGGATGATTAAAGATGCCGAGAAGTTTTCTGAAGACGACAGAAATGGAAAAGAAAAAGTCGAGGCGAGAAACGAGCTTGAAAGTTATGTATTTTCTTCAAGAAATATTATACTAAAGCATAATATGAGTGAAGTGGATAAAAAACAAGTTGAGAAAGTATTTGATAATGCCGTGACGTGGCTTCTTGATAATCAGGAAGCCGAAAAAGAGGAATACAAGAAACAAAAAGAGGCACTGGAAGTTATCATACAGCCAATAATAGATAAGTATGAAGTTAATAACGAAAAGGTTGAGTTGTAATTGTGCATTTCTATAAATTGAACAAAAAACTGAAGCTATAGAACATTTATGTTATAACAAGGTATAAGTATAACATCTTCACGTTTGTGTTATTGACATAACCGTCGTTATGCAATACGCCGTTAGCCAACATTGTTTAATGTGCCTACCTCTGGTTTTTTGTCTAATATCTTTCGTCGGGTCCTAATCGGCGTGAGAATGCGATGCCACCTGCTTGACCGTTATGGACCACGGAGTGCAAGCTAATTCTCAAGCTATACTTTTATACGTATGTTCAGGATATCGTAATATATTACAGGGTGATTTATTCGTACCTAATACCAACTTTTCCCCAGGGCCGCACTCGGGTCAAAGTGGTCCCATTTGTCATTCGTCACGCGACGTCGCTAAGTACCAACTCCATGCAAACTTAAATTTTTCTTCACCGACTAACTTTGGAGTGCTGCCCTGTGCTTTGCTTTCCTTATGAAAGTTAACTGTGTTACCTGAGAGATAAGGTCTAATTTAGGCTAAAGGGAAGTGTGAAAGACTTTCTTTCAGCGAGAAGTTGTATTAATCATAGGAAGTTGTCGTCACATTACACTCTAAGGAATTGGATTCGTAATTTTTATCAGTTTTATCACTTACGTAACTTACGTTACGGGCTGATTACTCAGTTACGGGCTGATTTAGACGGTGCGAGAAGTCGCATGCGAGTTTCATTACATTGCGTGGTTTGATCGGTCGGTTGAATTAACTAAAATCGCATGCGAGTTCGTGCGCCGTCTAAATCAGTCCTTAGCCTTAGGGTAGGTAAGTAGGTAGTAAAGAGTAGGACTCTAGGAAGCGAAATGGATCTCAGGGCGAATCGGTTCAGCCTAACTAATTGTTGATATTTAAATATTACTTATGACTGACATCACTGGCTAAAACGAGAGACGTACTTACGGCGTAATTAGAGTGCGCTCATATCAATGCAATATTTTAATAAATAGGTATCAACGGATTTTTAATCTTGATCTGATTCGCCTCGGTCTACCCTATTCTGACAATAGAGTGAGGACTTTTACACGGTAAATGGTCAAATAAGTGCTTTGATAGTAAATTATTACCCGAGGGTTGAAAGACCCATTTTTGGCGAGGTATTTTGACGCCCAAATGGAGGTAGGTGTGTGAAGACGCCAATAGTTCGTTTCAGAATGGGTCTTTTACTCACCCGAGTTAAATAATCTACTCTTCATTACGAGGAAAGTAAAATACAAGTCTATTTTATAAAATACTAGCGACCCGCCCCGGCTTCGCACGGATTAGCAAATTAAACCTTCCTCTTGAATCACTCTATCTATCTATTTAAAAAAAACCACATCAAAATCCGTTGCGTACTTTTAAAAATCTAAGCATAGGTACATACAGACAGACAGACAGGGAAGCGACTTTGTTTTATATGTACTAATGTAGTATGAATGTGTGTGTGTGATGATTAGTATGTCTGGCAGTATCTTTTTCTTAACTATTGAAGTAAAAGGATTGTTAATTTGTTATTTATGGAATCAAGAGTTACTTAATTATCAAAATGAAAACACTCTACAAATCCTTGCTTAACCAATTTTTAAAAGTACCTATTTACTTTCAGAGCATAAGAAATTTAAATTATCTATTTTATAAGTCTTCTGTAGGTACCTGCAGGAAACAGACAGAACCCTAAATTACTATTATTGCACGTGGTGGTTCTCTACGTGTACCTACTTCTTAGTACGATAAGGTCATAACCGCCTATAGAGCCCGCAGGAAGATAAATCTTTGTGGTAGAAAGCAGGAATTCATTAATATGCAAGCTCCGTGTTGCTTTGTATCTTAGACAACAACGCCGGGTAATTGAAGTTTTTTTAACATTTTGATATTGTTTGTTATTAGTTACCTAAACTTAATAAGAGCGCTGGTAGCATTACTGCTGCAGCTCCATATTACTGCCGACTGCATTGCTGTCGCAAGCGTCAAAATCGATGTTTCTCAAAATCGATCGATTTGCGACAGCAATGCAGTCGCTATCGTGCCGCAATACTGATGTATTACCTGATGTTGTTGTGGTCTGAACGACTGGTACCTTTACTACCTTTCAAGTTAAATAGGACAAACAGCAACGCTTTTGTAATAAGGTTAACCTTTTGGACGCCAATGACCGATATATCCACACCGTAGGTTCAACGCCAAAGACCGATTAATCGGTCACAGACCACAGAGCAACATAGACCTGCATAAAGTTCAATATCAATTTTGACACTTCCTGGCGTCAGCGTGACAGCTTTTGTGTTTGACACGGCGTCGAAAAGGTTAACCAACTGTCAGTTAACAGACTGGGGCCTTACCATGATGTCCTATTGCGATTCTGTTTGTCTTATTGCGAAACTGAATTGCTAAGGGACGGAGTTATGCGACTTATGTACAGTCAGCAGCAGAGAAAGGTGACCCCCCTGCATACAATCAGTTTATACAGGTCACCTTTCTCTGCAGCTGACCGTACCTAGCTCCGTCCTTTACAAATCAGTTTAGGTCCTAAACAGAATCGCAATAAGACATCATGGTAAGGCCCCTGGTCACCCTATCCACATAAAAGATAAGTGTAACCGCGAACAAAGTTTTGTGCGGTACACTAAAAACTTATAGGTGTATTCGGGTATTTCCGAATGAACGAATAGTGGCGGATAATTCCGAAAGCTGACTCTTACTACAACGGAATATGAGTGATTTTACAATGATTTTCGGAATTACCCGATTTCTGGAATTACCCGAATAAACCTTAATAAAGTAGCAATCTTGATATTTAGGGTATTTTATTTTCGTCTTCCTTCCCTAGCTCCTCGTACAACTATTACTCCTAATTTTCCAAAATCTCCAAGCCAGGGTAGGCCGGGGATAAACGGCAGACGATAACTCGAATATAGAGGAGACTCCAATTTACTTTATTACAGCTTATGTCGCCTTTCCCCGCGGCCACTCGTAAAACGGCATCTTCCAAGCGTCTTGTTATTGTTGATTTTTGTTTCAAATGCTGAGAAAATATTTTATTTTAGTTGATGTAATAAGCCGGTTTATGAGCTCATGCTTTTTGAAAATATTATGCCTTTATTCCTTCTTAAGGTAGTTTATTTTATAATATGGATATATAATAAGGGCGTCCCACGGCTATGCCACATGGAGAGAAAGTACGCTGAATATTGTATATGGAACACTTTACTGAAAGAAGACCTGAAGAAGACATTATTTTAATTTAATAAACAATTTAAACTGCATTCATAGATTTTTAAATAATTACATGGTTGAACCGGGAATCGAACCCGCTACACGAGAAAATAAATTACCTTGTAGCTTTATCGTACCGATACTACCGAATCTACCGATCGAAAGGCTTCATCATAAGGATTATTTTTTGCTAAATAACATAAATAGTGTAATAGAAATAAAAGGAAGACAATGAATATTCGTCATTCAGTTTAAATTGTTTTTGAAGTGAAAACTTCTTTAGCGCCGCTGTGCACTTTTTGAGGTGGGGAAAAAATGTTAAACTCGAGACAGCGTGAGTCGATCACGTGACCGTAAGGCGTGAGACGATCACGTTACCGTAAGACGTAAGATGTCATTGAGTTTTCACTTCGGTCGGCACTCCCGGTGTGTGCAACCCGTTGTTTTTTTAAATTAATATAATGTGACCTTTCAGTAAAATGTTTCATCTACAATATTCAAGGTAGGTACTTTCCCTCCATGTGGCATAGCCGTGGGACGCCCTGTATACCATTAGATACTTCTCTTTTTGAAAATATTACTATGAAATCGATTCCTAATATAAGGTTTCTATAACCTTTTCAAGCAACATAATCCCAGTCCAAATTAAAGGACATAACAACATAAACAAGGCCCTTTTTACACGACTGCCCCAAAAAAAGAGTGTATTGTTTTCAGGGTTCATGTTTGTATGTGGGTATGTAAGTTTCTTTGTTACACCGTAACAGCTAAGTGCCTGAACCGATTTAGGTGTTTGAGATATCATTGGAATCCTTACGTCATCCCGAGTAACATAGGCTATGTGACGTCATCACAAAACCAATATGGCGGATTAGGCACTGCAAATTGTGCAACCGAAACAAAAATAAAACTTATAAACCTATCGAGTTGGGTATTAAAATAAAGGATTTTGGAAGACAATTCTAAAACTGTACACAAAATATGGTTTAAACTATTCATTTGGTAGGACAAGATTTTACAAAATATAAGTATAACGCAAAGATAAATGAATTGTCTAAATCTATTGAATGGGGTATTAAAAGAAAGGATTTTTTAAGGCGATCATACGAATATATATAAGTTATATGTTTAATTGTATCGTTGGAGAGAAAATACGAAATGTTCTACATCGCGCTAATGACATTTCTCTTTGCAGCTATATACGACAACGTCATACGTGGCGCTTACGTTATTTTCAATTGCGAAAGTGTCAAATACGAAAGGAACGGTTTGAACGATTGACTAGATAAGCATTTCTCAAAAATGTTGTACATTTCGATCACATCTTAGATTTCTATAAAATTGGTATGCTGGTAAAGTACATGAAGCTGCACAATTTCCACCATATTTCCCAAAATGTCCAAGAAAGTTTGTATGAACCATCCTTTTTTGTTACCAGATTTCCTTACACATTTGGTAACAAAAAAGGAATGTTTCATACAAACTTTCTTGGACATTTTGGGAAATATGATGGTGGAAATTATTCAGCTTCATGTACTTTACCAGCATACCAATTTTTATAGAAATCTAAGATGTGATCGAAATGTACAAATTATTTGAGAAATTCTCAGGTACTCTGAATAAACATTTTGTGCTGTTTATTATAAGATTTAACTTGAGACTTTGAATAGAAGACACTATTATCATGACTGTAGAAGGCAGGTCTTTGATGATGATTTTAATTTTGCACGACAAATTTTGCAAATCCCGGAGTACACGTGCTACTGTTGTCAAACAATATTTTACGAGAAGCAAAGACTGGGAGCTTAAGATAGATGGGCTCTTCCTGCAACTTCCACGAGTATTTTAATAACGAAAGCCGAAGGCCGAACTCCGCATAGGGTCGACGCTCCGAAGCGTAAGGCAGGTGCGTGCTTCCTGTAAATTCCCCAAGTATCTTAATTGCGAAGGCCGAAGGCCGAGCTCCGCGTAGGGCCGAAGGCCCGAAGCGTAAGAAAGGTGCACGCTTTTTGCAGTTTCCCCAAGTTTCTTAATTGTAAATACCGAAGGCCGAGCTTCGCGTAGGGCCGAAGGCTCGGAGCGTAAGAGAGGTGCATGCTTTCTGCAGCTTCCCCAAGTATCTTAATTGCGAAGGCCGAAGGTTCGCGTAGGGCCGAAGGCCCGGAGCGTAAGAAAGGTGCACGTTTTTTGCAGCTTCCCCAAGAATCTTAATTGCGAAGGCCGAATGCCGAGCTTCGCATAGGGCCGAAGGCCCGGAGCGTAAGAAAGGTGCACGCTTTCTGCAGCTCGAAGTATCTTAATTGCGAAGGCCGAAGGCTGAGCTTCGCGTAGGGCCGAAGGCCCGGAGCGTAAGAAAGGTGCACGCTTTCTGCAGCTTTTCCAAGTTTCTTAATTGCGAAGGCCGAAGGCCGACCTTCGCGTAGGGCCGAAGGCCCAGAGCGTAAGAAAGGTGCACGCTTTCTGTAGCTTCCCCAAGAATCTTAATTGCGAAGGCCGAAGGCCGAGCTTCGCGTAGGGCCGAAGGCCCGGAGCGTAAGAAAGGTGCACGCTTTCTGCAGCTCGAAGTATCTTAATTGCGAAGGCCGAAGGCCGAGCTTCGCGTAGGGCCGAAGGCCCGGAGCATAAGAAAGGTGCACGCTTTCTGCAGCTTTTCCAAGTTTCTTAATTGCGAAGGCCGAAGGCCGACCTTTGCGTAGGGCAGACGGCCCAGAGCGTAAGAAAGGTGCACGTTTTCTGTAGCTTCCTCAAGATTCTTAATTACAAAGGCCGGAGGCCGAGCTTCGCGTAGGGCCGAAGGCCCGGAACGTAAGAAAGGTGCATGCTTTCTGCAGATTCCCTAAGTATCTTAATTGCGAAGGCCAAAAGCCAATTTATAATTATGTAGTTGCAGAGATATTAAGCCATAGCACTTTTCAATACGTCTGGTTTTTGGGTCCGACCTATTTAGGTATTTAAGCACGTTTTATGCTAACAAATATCAACATGATGAAAGCTCCTTGAAGTAACTTAAGTGCCTTAAATCATATAAAAAATGTGGTTGGTTTGTATGGTCACTAAAATGTATAAAATAAAATAAATTAATTAAAAATTAAAAAACACGACTGCAATTTAAAAGCGAACTGAAAAGCTAAAAATAATTTTTAGTTATGTTAGGTACTCAACTTAATGAATGTAAAATATAATATATAGGTAAGTGTTCTGTCAGGGTCGTAAACAGCAAACGGAAAAGTTTAGGCTCATTTAGGATCGTGACTGTACCTGTATATTTTATTTCGATGCAGTCGGGGACCTGTGAATAGGAAAAATTCAATATATCAAGGTCCCCGACTGCAATCGAAATAAAATATACAGGTACAGTCACGATCCTAGATGAGCCTAAACTTTTCCGTTTGCTGTTTACGACCCTGACAGAACACTTACCTATATATTATATTTTACATTCATTAAGTTGAGTACCTAACATAACTAAAAATTATTTTAGCTTTTCAGTTCGCTTTTAAATTGCAGTCGTGTTTTTTAATTTTTAATTAATTTATTTGTTTACGGTTATGTTATGGGTCTAATCCTCGGGTAGTTGGAAGAAAATGATTTTTATCCGCGCGACCCGGGCAAATATAGATAGGGCATAAAACGGATAACACCTCCGGATATACGGAATATCCGGGTGGGGGATTTGGTGGCTAATATTGTTTAGTGAGACAGTTTGAAATTGCGAATTCTAGATCTATGCTAGTAAAATATTAGAGCGCCCGATAACATTTGAAAGAGGGCTTAAAAACCCTTTTATTGTAACGTTTAACTATGATAATCTAGTGATAACCAGGCTATGCTAGTGCATATTCCATTTCGCAAAGCTCAAGATTCCATTTACCGAACCACTCGCTACGCTCGTGATTCTATTTTGTATTTTTCCGCTTGCTCGAGTATCAATATTAGCACGAGAGGTTAAACAACAACTTTGCCCCATTGTAAAAAAGTAGATGTGACAGGCGCAAAGAATATGAGTCTGAGAACATCTGATAGAAGAGAGATAATTGAAACGCTCTTTGAGGTAAAGCATAAATGTAATTTAGTTAAAAACCTTGACATATTTTTGTCGTAGGAATACCTACCTACACATAAAATTATTGAATCTTTTAAATAAAAAGCGGCCAAGTGCGAGTCGGACTCGCCCATGAAGGGTTCCGTATTTAGGCGATTTATGACGTATAAAAAAAAAACTACTTACTAGATCTCGTTCAAACCAATTTTCGGTGGAAGTTTACATGGTAATGTACATCATATATTTTTTTTAGTTTTATCATTCTCTTATTTTAGAAGTTACAGGGGGGGGGGGACACACATTTTACCACTTTGGAAGTGTCTCTCGCGCAAACTATTCAGTTTAGAAAAAAATGATATTAGAAACCTCAATATCATTTTTGAAGACCTATCCATAGATACCCCACACGTATGGGTTTGACGAAAAAAAAAATTTTGAGTTTCAGTTCGAAGTATGGGGAACCCCAAAAATTTATTATTTTTTTTCTATTTTTGTGTGAAAATCTTAATGCGGTTCACAGAATACATCTACTTACCAAGTTTCAACAGTATTGTTCTTATAGTTTCGGAGAAAAGTGGCTGTGACATACGGACGGACAGACAGACGGACAGACGGACAGACGGACAGACGGACAGACGGACAGACGGACAGACAGACAGCCAGACAGACATGACGAATCTATAAGGGTTCCGTTTTTTGCCATTTGGCTACGGAACCCTAAAAACGTAAACACTAAGTGTTCAGACTAGTAAATTCCTGCTCGGTATACACACCTGTATCTAACACAATTTTAAGATTGCAAAAGTCATCCGTTTTGGCCAATACCAAGCACGGGTTAAACAAGTTCGAACTCACACTCAACTCGAGTGGATACGTTTGAGTTTGCGACGCGAGAGAGGTCTTCTCGAGCCACTGCGGCGTTAGTTCCACGCAGCAGCCTAGCTTCTTCAGCCCCTGACAAACAGGTAAATCCTGAACGAAGAGTGCTAAAGTTATACTTGTGAAGCTCTGAACATAGCCCAAGCAAAGCGTGACATGTGACCTGCGGCAAAGCTCTGCCACGCCGCGCGCACTGTAATTCTTTGGCAAATTTTTGTACACGCTGTCGTAGCTAATATCCAGATATTCCAGCTCTTTACAATTAGCTAGCTTCTCTAACAATACGTCATTCACGATTGTGTTATTACGCATGTAAAGACGCTTCAAATTAGTAAGTCGACTTATTGATAAAATTAAGTGATCTGTCGAAACTGTACACGGATCGCTGTACACAATAGATGTGTACTTACAAGTGTAATTACAAAAAGACAATTTTTCTAGCAGCGGCATTGCGTTTAGCAGTAAATCTACATAATCACGTTTAATCGCATTATGATCGTCCAATTCTAAAGTCGTAAAATTTCGTAAGCTATAGATGGCAGTGCGTAGAGCTTTCAACGTGAAGTCATTTGCCTTGATATGCTTCAACATATCTCTAGTTAGATGCAAATAAGATTTACTGGCGTCACTTGTTCTTCTATGTTTATTTAAATCAGACATTCTCAACTTGCAATTTTCAAAACGTTCATTGCGACTAAGCGAGTTCAAATGCCGCAAGTAAGGACAACTGGATATGATATTTTTGAAGTAGTCATCGCTCAGTTCAGGAGGTCCGAATTTTTCAAGAGTTTCGCATGCTGTAAACAAGCTTTTATGTGCAAAATATGTGTCTGCTTTCCGGTTTATTCCTTTAGTGCCTTCACGAATCGATTTCAAATAGAAGGAGTATACATTGTAGAAGGTATCAATGCGGCAGGAGTGCAGGTAGTCTCGCACAGCTTGCTGCCACTGCCGGCAGACCCTCTCCGAACCCACCAGGTCCCTGATGGCTAAGTAGCCCAGGATCACGCGCGCACACGGGTACAGTCGTAACACGTTCAGTATGGTGACCGCTGTCTCATCATCCATGGTTTATGCGCGTTCAGGTACAATGCCTGAAAGAATAATTAATATGATAGTAGAAAAAAACTCCTAGAATTGCCTAGAAACTCCTAGCATTCTGCGGGCCGGCAAACGCATTTTATTTTGTGCGCCTACGTGTAAATTTTGGCGTTATATACCTAACCATGAAACACACTATTATCTAAAAGTGCCTAAATATCTATTTTATATGCCCCTCTTACTTAAATTATATTATTTATTATCAGGCAACTAAAGGCTTCGTCACACAGGCGCGTTGTCCGGGCGGCGCGTGAGCGGGACGCGCCGCTTTTACATAATATAAAACGCTCACGCCCCGCCCGGAAAACGCTCCTGTGTGACGAAGCCTTTAGGCCCAAAGATACATACCTTACAAACTAACATACCTACCATAAATAACCATTGTTGTTGCTTAATTATTTAATCATTATTACCATGTAAATTAATGGTAATTTACCTACCTACTTATACATTATAGATTTCCGGCATGATTGTATAATTTGTATTTTTTATTATCATAAACCTTCACAATACTTTTCTGTTAATACCTAAGTATATTGTTTTTAGTTTCGTTTTTTTTTTAGTTTCGTAAAAAGCGCTGGTGGCCTAGAAAAAGCGCTGGTGGCCTAGAAAAGACGCTGGTGGCCTAGCGGTAAGAGCGTGCGACTTGCAATCCGGAGGTCGCGGGTTCGAACCCCGGCTCGTACCAATGAGTTTTTCGGAACTTATGTAGGTACGATATATCATTTGATATTTACCAGTCGCTTTTCGGTGAAGGAAAACATCGTGAGGAAACCGGACTAATCCCAATACGGGCCTATACTAGTTTACCCTCTGGGTTGGAAGGTCAGATGGCAGTCGCTTTCGTAAAAACTAGCGCCCACGCCAATTACTGGGATTAGTTGCCAAGCGGACCCCAGGCTCCCATGAGCCGTGGCAAAATTCCGGGACAACGCGAGGAAGAAGAAGATTGTTTTTAGTTTCGTCTGACTTTTTACTTAATTTAAATAATAATACGACGTAAAAGTTAGTGAGATTATTATGTCTTAGGCACACTGATTAGAATAGGAGCCTTCAAACTTTTTACCCGATGACATAACCATGCCCGCAGGATAATACACTTAGGTACATTAATTTATTTATAAAATATTTCGCTTAGCGAGCCCTAGTTTGGCAACCCCTGGATCCCCTAGTGTACTGCTATTAGCCTATAGTTGCAAGATTTTCCTCACCATATCGGTGTCAAATTCAATTGTCACAAATACCTAAGTATATATTTAATTGATGTAGGAAGAATATAGAAAAAACATATTTTTTTCGCAAAATACCTACGTTTAAAATAATTCTCGATTAATAACTGATCTTATTGTATTTATTTACCTATACGAAGTTGGGTAAACTCCACTTACAGGCATCCAACGAAATTTGACAGATGTTTGATGTACTTACCTAGTATATTTAAAACTTTAAAAAAACACCGCGCATATTGCGCGCGCGCTGAAGAGACTAGCGGCGCGGCGCCGGCGCGGTGCGTCTTGCGCAAGTAACTAAACGTGACTAAAATGTGTCGGTACTCGACGAGTAAGTACCTAATGTACGACGCAAGTTAGCATTTAATTCAGGCGGGTTATACCTACATTAAATTCAAAAGAAATTCGTGAGGTCAAGTGGCAAAGTATTGGGAAAATCCATTGATATTGAGTGTATACTGTTACAGTAGGGAGGTATTTATATTAGGTAAATGTATATTTAGCGTACCTAATGTTGTTTCCATTTTTTTTATTCATATTAAATCATCAAATACTTACCTATAAATATGTTTCAATAACTTTGATTTCAATAATTAATGATATAGAACTTAGTGCACGAAGGGCAGCCGCCGCGAGCACTCGAGCCTGAGGAAGGACTCCCGAATGAAATATCAGCTGACCCGAAACATGTCGCCAATAGCGACTAAAAATTCTAGTGAGTGAAACAGTTGTCGTCTAAACAGTTTAAAATATGACGTCATGCTCCGTGGAAACCCCACTGTCTGTTTTGTGATTTATTGAAACGTAATGCTGATGTACACAATATGTACTGAATTAGTACATACTTAAAAAATATTGTACCTCAATAGATCGAGAGTACAATTAACTCAATTCGGACTTGCTGTAGAGCATCTCCCCAGCAACCCCAAAATTTATTTAAAGAAAATTCACGTAAATACTTACTTTTTAGCAAATAAGACGCTGAAAAAAAATTGTACTGTGGTTTTTAACGTTGAATCAGTTAGCCATGGCTAGTTAAATTACCTAATTGTCGCCAGGACGCAAGCGCCTCCAGCCGACTTCTCAAACGTACGAAACTTTGTATTTTTATATACAATGGGATACACACATTTTATTTATGTTATGAACTTGGTTTCTGGTGAGAGTTCCAATGTTATTTTCCAGGCTTTATTTCAAACAATTATCGCACACTTTCAGGGGTCAGTCAGGGCAGCAAAACTTTGTTTTTTAGCTGTCTCATTCACCCCCCAAAAGTGCCCCCTATGTTTAAAATTCATTTAATTACGTTACATGTCCGTCTTTGGGTCACAGACTTACATATGTGTACCAAATTTCAACTTAATTGGTTCAGCAGTTTCCGTTCCGTTCCGTTTTTTCCTTTTGAGGTACGGAGCCCTAAAAATAATTAGGTACGTTTATGATCAATGCACCATTGCTGGTTGACAAGAAAACATTGGAACTTTCACCAGAAACCAAGTTCATAACATAAATAAAATGTGTGTATCCCATTGTACATATATAAAAATACAAAGTTTCGTACGTTTGAGAAGTCGGCTGGAGGCGCTTGCGTCCTGGCGACAATTAGGTAATTTAACTAGCCATGGCTAACTGATTCAACGTTAAAAACCACAGTACAATTTTTTTTCAGCGTCTTATTTGCTAAAAAGTAAGTATTTACGTGAATTTTCTTTAAATAAATTTTGGGGTTGCTGGGGAGATGCTCTACAGCAAGTCCGAATTGAGTTAATTGTACTCTCGATCTATTGAGGTACATTTTTTTTTAAGTATGTACTAATTCAGTACATATTGTGTACATCAGCATTACGTTTCAATAAATCACAAAACAGACAGTGGGGTTTCCACGGAGCATGACGTAAAATATGTCCCATGAAAGTTTAATCTCGATGTAGAACTTATTAATTTCCAATTGAATAAGCAGCTTATTCCACAGTACCTACATAGGCTAATACATATTATAAACTTTACGATTCAATACCAACAAATTATTTCTAAGCATGTCTTTTATGGCATTGAATTTTAAAGGGCCCTTTTTACTCCGGCAATTCTTGTGCATTCAGTCGCATTTGAAAGTACATACTTACGGAAATATGCGGATTCAATAAAGCATTTGTAAAACCAATATGGGTAAGTACTAAGAAAAATTCTAAGGTTTCCCAAGGGAGATGACTATAAATTTTGATTGAAGCTTTTACTCGAGAATCTCGTTAAAAAGATGTTATTTACCTACTTATAATAAATAGCACACGTTTAAGCCCTAACAAGGGATGAAAAATCTAGGTACCTAGTACCTACTCAGTAACCTACGTAATTCAGGATAACTAATTAACTATCTCGAAAACCGAAATTCGAGAAATGTCTATGTTCATCTCGGTCGATCTTCTTATTTCTACTCAGATAGGTACAGTCACCTGCAATAATATGTTACTCTTCGAAGGCCGCAACAATATGTTCATGCCTCGCTCGGCTCTACATTCTACAAATAAGATCGTGTCAGATATTATTGCAGGTGACTGTACTTACTCTATATCTATATCACTCGATAGTTACTTATGTAGAAACACTTCGATGTTAGCAAAAAGCATTTCTCAGAATAACAGGTAAAAAGTTTAGCCTCTTGTATATAGTGCGTGTATTCCAATAGATATCTAGTTTAGGTGATCTGTGGGACGCAATTTAAATAAAACGTCAGTCTTATAAAAATATATATAAAATTTAATACGCGTATTAGTGATATACATTAATGATATTATTTGTTAGCCACACAAGAAACGAGAAAGTTAAAATATATCGAGGTAGTGTCATGGCCAAGTTCTCAAGAATTAACTGATTATTCTTAGACATACTATTTAAAGTATATCTAACTGTTCTAAAAATCATTTGACATGTCTTTATATGATAAAGGCTTCTTTTAAATAAGTAGATAAAAAAAATTTTGGGTGGTATTTCACCTGTCCAAATTTTTTGTCTAATGTGTGTTTTGTATCTCACATTTTGCTTGGTGAGAGAGTGAGACGCAATGCACATTGGACCTGGTATTGGACAGGAGGAATACCAACCTTATACAATTAAATTCCATCCATATGGAATATTTTATGATGAATTTCTGACATGAATGTTGTGATTTAGTTTATCCTCGTGCCGCCCACCATACAAAATTATAGCCAAGCAAGTTTGAATCTTGTTGTGTTTTCCATTGAGTTGGATTTCATTTGTTCGAAAATTTTACGAGACAAATGAAATTGTACCTACTTCGTTTTTAATTAAGGTTGACATTCCATCGAAACTGAGTGTACATCCTAATGTACATTGGGCGGCACGCGCATTATTTCAGCACGTACATGTTTAACAGCAACATAATAAGCTGACCATTTGTAGACAAAGCATTAAGGTTTAGAATTGCTCAATAAACTGTCAATAGGTACGATAATATAAAAAAATGGTATTCATACATATCTAGAAATAATAATGGCATTTATCTTACGATAATAATACAAATTGCTAACATCACATAAAGCATCTATTGTTAGTACACTAATTACAATAATAACATTATTACCTACATTATTCAATTATAAATACAATTGTCTAAAACATACAGTCTTACACATTTTGATCGTAAGTACTTAGAACCGTTAACTATTTAACTTTAACATAAACTTACTACTTAATAAAATTTAAAATAATTCTGACTCAACTGGTGTATAATAATATTAATAATATAATAAATGCAATAAAAAGCGAATACTTAACAATAAGAACTAATGTAAACATAATAGCAACTTTGTCATAGAGATACATTTGTGTTAGTTCTACACTTGGCCTTTTTTTACAAACTAGGTATTGACCCAAGACAGCTATAATGGTAAACTCGACTCAGTTTTCTTAGGCCGGAGATACACTTGTAAGTTTTACTTACGTAAGTAGGGACAAAGCTATTTGTTAGATTGAAATAATCTCTCATTCTGTAGTATAGCTGTGTCCCTACTTACGTAAGTAAAACTTACAAGTGTACCTCAGGCGTTAGACATTAATCTTTAAACCTTTGAACGCCACGGCTATCGTGCGCGGCGATTGTGAACCTTGTCGGAATGCACGAAGATTGATATTGGGGTGTTGCCGCGCGCGTCATTTGACGTCTTTGACAATCAAAACGTTAATACGGCCCAGTAAGCGTCCAAAACTCTAATGCCAGCTGTACATACTCGTCGAGAGACCCCGAGACAGGCCGAGAACGAGTGTGTACATGCTACTCACTTCGCGTCTCGCGCTTCTCCGATTAGATCGGATCGGAGCGGTGCCGAGACTCTCGAAGTCTCGACTCGACGAGTGTGTACAGCCGACATAAAAATTGGCAATAGGGTATTTGACTGTATTTAAAATAAATTATTTTACACCATGCATGAAATAAAGCACCATTAGATTAATAGACAGCAGTTATTTTTACACACAATTTATATTTTAAAACCCGTATAAAACTATAAAGAGTAGGTAATTTGATTGTGACGTCACGTGCTAGTGTTTTATAAATTGCATAGTAGCAAAATCGTTCTGACAGTTCGAAAAAAGAAACTGATTGACTAGTAGTCAAATACCCTACAGTTATTTGCAGATAGCTAACAACAACAAAGATTCAACTTATAACTCGTCTTTGGAGTACTTATGCTTCAGGGCTAGATCGTCGTGCTGGAACCAGGTCGCGTAGACCTTGTAAGGTTCTGGTGAGGAGTGCCGATGGAAGGACAAAGGTCTATCTCGGCTTAAGACTTCGCGGGGGTAGTCTTGAGGGCGTGCCTGCGGAAATGTTTGAAGTCCGAGCTATAGTATTTTTCAAACAGTAGGTAGGATGACAGCTGTCATTTCAATACAATTTCGCGTGATTTGGAGTTTTTAGGTTATAAATTATATTGAGATGACACCTGTCATCCTACCCATCGAGTTTGAAAAGTACTATAATTTTGCAAATACTTGGCTCCAACACTGTCGGGTGTACCGCCATATTAAATTAGGTACTTTGAAAATATGTCATTCACATTCACAAGAGCAATTTCACACTTTGTCAGTACAGAATACATACACATACGTACATTTTTTCTATCATCGTTACCCAAGCTGTTTGAAAAATATTCTGGCTATGCCTTAAGCGCCACTTGCACCATCCCACTAACCCTGGGTTAACCGGTTAAACCTGAAGTTACCATGGTTACCAGTACAATTTGACATTGGGTTAACGGTTTAAGCGGCGCTTAGAATCCTAAGACGAACGTGAACTTTTCTTGTCGCATCACAAATCACACTCTCCTTACTGTCAAAAAGTCCATATCAGATCACAAATTCATCCAGTTACTTACATAATCTACGTCGACATACCGTTAGCGCGATGTAGTAATCTGCGCGCTCGACACAGCGCCATCTAACGTACAATTTGGCAAACTTTTCTCATGGGAATGAGATTGCACTTACCTGATGAAACAGCGGATAGTGAGTGAGCGGGACGGCGCGCTCCTTCGCGCAGGCGCCGAGCGTCATGTCGTCGGGCGACGTTAAGGCTGTGCACACACAGCGAGAGAGGAGCGAAGCGGCTGCGATGCTGAACGCCGTGCCGCCGCCGCCGGTTATGTAGTCGTAGCCTAAATTAAGAAATCAGTTGTCGAATATTTTGTCAAAATGGGAGGATAAATTAAAAAATGAACAGTATATTTTTCATTTCTCATGCTCTGAAAGAGGGTCATTGTTGTTCAAAAAGGTGTGCAGAAAGTGATACGTTTCTGCACTAAAGCATTTCACTTTCCAAGTACGTTTTTTTTAAGATAAACAATTGAAATTGGGTTTTAAATGGATTTGTTATACAATTTCCATTCTGATTTTTAACTCCCCATTCCATAAATACCTAATGATTTTTTTTACCTAAATTGTTAATTGAAAGTACTTACCCTCGAAAAACAGTATATAAATGTAAACTCAGTCATGTTTTTTTTTTAATCACATGCATTTAACTTTCCTCGTATTCGAAATGAAAAGTAAAGTGTTTAACTCGGGTTTTCACCCGCATCATTTTAGCCTCGGCAGAAATGAGTGCCTTTCACCCCTTGGTTAACAATCTACTATTTCGACATACCTTTAGCAGCAGTTTCCTTGTTCACATATCCGTAGCCGTATCGTTCACCTATGACTGTGACATCCGTACCGCCGCGGTAACAGCTCAATATCTCGCATAGTCTCTGCACACTAAGGAAAAAACCATTTTAATAAATAATACATTACTAGAGGCCAAGGGTTACCAGCCAAGTAGTTATAGGGATACGAAGCCGGCAATCCCTTTTCACGCCGAGCAGTGGTACTGTGTTTTTCTCAAAAAACAAGCAAACTATTACCTAAAAACCAGCCGACATAATGCGAGGCACGTGAAGTACGACGAGAAGCTATTTTGCCGATCTAAGGCCAGCAATCTTGTATGAAAATTTATTGACGGCGTATTTCACTAAAGCAATAAAACAAAGATGTTTTGCATCCTAAATATTTCCGCGCTATTTGACAAAAAATATTTGACATAAGGGTGGTATTCCACCTGTCCAATATTTAATTAAATGCGCATTGTGTCTCACTCTCTTATTAAGCAAAATGTGAGACGCAAATACAAATTTGATCAAATATTGGACAGGTGGAATATAACCCTAAGGCATGCTATGTTTATCAAACTGTCGACAAAGTATGTGAATAATCAAAATTCAATTTTATGTAAATGTCACAAAGTACATATTGCTACTATGCTACTAACTAGAGATGCCACGAATATTCGGCAACTATTCGGTATTCGGCCTATTCGGCCACTTTGCCGAATATTCGGTATTCGGCCGAATACCGAATATCTGTTGCACCTACTTAAAAAGAAAAATTGCACAATAAAAATAAACAAAAACTATGTAGGAATATTTAGAATGTGTTCTTGGAAAGTTGTTAAATACGAAAACCCTTTTTTCAGCATTTGTTGATTAAAAAACATTTTAACTTTATCATGAGTCTGTTTTGTTTTACTCTATTCATTAATTCTGTTCAACAAAAATATATCTTAGCTAACGTCATCTAACGTTGAGCTTTGTTAGCGATCAGTTTTCATAATAATTGTGACTCAAAATGTTCGCATGTCATGCCGAATATGCGGTCGCCGAATTTCGGTATTCGGCCGAGAGAGGGACCGAATATTCGGTATTCGTCCAAAACCACTATTCGGGGCATCTCTACTACTAACCCTAAAATGGTGTCGTCGTCAGCGAGGAATATCCATTTGACGTGCGGCATGTTGCGCACGCGACTCACGGCCTCTTTCAAGATGGCGACCGTTTTTGCGCAGTGACCCGTTTTCGTGTTTGGAACGCCTGTGTCCACTGCTGGCAGTGATGGGTCTGCAACAAAAAAATATTACATAAAGGAAAAAAAATAACTTACCTACAACCTACAATATATTTTGCAATATGAAAAAGAACGTATCAAGGAGTTCAATTCAAGTTTCCAAAATTCGATTCGTTTAAAACCATCACTATTGAAATTCTAAGGGTCACTTGCACCATCCCACTGACCCGGGGTTAAGCGGTTAAACCGTTAATCCAGTGTCCAATTGTACTGGTAACCATGGTTACTCCAGGTTTAACTGGTTAACCCCGGGTTGGTGGAATGGTGCAAGTCGCGCTAAGTTATAAGCGAATTAGGTTGAAAGCCCTGCCAACGGCGACTGGTGCAATACTTGCAGTAGTAGAAAGCAACCGTGGAAATCATATCATACTATTATCTGGACAACTCATTGTACAAAAAACCGGCCAAGTGCGAGTCGGACTCGCGCACGGAGGGTTCCGCACCATCAACAAAAAATAGAACAAAACAAGCAAAAAAACGGTCACCCATCCAAGTACTGACCCCGCCCGACGTTGCTTAACTTCGGTCAAAAATCACGTTAGTTGTATGGGAGCCCCACTTAAATCTTTATTTTATTCTGTTTTTAGTATTTGTTGTTATAGCGGCAACAGAAATACATCATCTGTGAAAATTTCAACTGTCTAGCTATCACGGTTCGTGAGATACAGCCTGGTGACAGACGGACGGACGGACGGACGGACGGACGGACAGCGGAGTCTTAGTAATAGGGTCCCGTTTTTACCCTTTGGGTACGGAACCCTAAAAACGATACGACAAAGGTACAGTCACCACACGGAATTGTTATGCCATTTAGGGTTCTTGCTAATTTGGAAATTCTATAGCGTATAGCGTAAATATTGAACAACCAATTTAGCTAGGATCCTAAAATCCGCAAAAGAGAGATTAGTCTCTTTGACATAGACTAGCTTTAGCGCGACTTTTGATACTGGTATATGAAGCCAACGTCCACGTTTAAAAGTTGACAGTCATTTTTAGGGTTCCGTAGCCAAATGGCAAAAAACGGAACCCTTATAGATTCGTCATGTCTGTCTGTCTGTCTGTCCGTCCGTCTGTCCGTCTGTCTGTCCGTCCGTATGTCACAGCCACTTTTTTCCGAAACTATAAGAACTATACTGTTGAAACTTGGTAAGTAGATGTATTCTGTGAACCGCATTAAGATTTTCACACAAAAATAGAAAAAAAAAACTATAAATTTTTGGGGTTCCCCATACTTAGAACTGAAACTCAAAAATTTTTTTTTTCATCAAACCCATACGTGTTGGGTATCTATGGATAGGTCTTCAAAAATGATATTGAGGTTCCTAATTAAAGTGGTAAAATGTGTGTCCCCCCCCCCCCCCCTGTAACTTCTAAAATAACAGAATGATAAAACTAAAAAAAATATATGATTACATTACCATGCAAACTTCCACCGAAAATTGGTTTGAACGAGATCTAGCAAGTAGTTTTTTTTTAATACGTCATAAATCGCCTAAATACGGAACCCTTCATGGGCGAGTCCGTATCGCACTTGGCCGCTTTTATATTCCTAATATTACCAGCTTGGTCGCTGAAGAACATGAGATTGGTGACGTGTCTCCCCCAGGTCCGCTTGACGACCTTGGCTCGTGACGAATGGTAGCCGCTCCAAGTCTTCACTGCGAAGAAGACCGACTCCTCGGGTATGGGGCTGCCCTGCCGATACGAAGCAGGGATGTTGCGGATGCAGATTTTTTGACATCCGCGGATGCGGATGCGGATATTTAAAGGCTCACATCCGCGGATGCGGATGTCAAGATTAGGTACTTGTGGGTAGGTTAGAAAACGTCAAATATTACATTTTTAGTATTTTTTTTATTAAGAAAAACGAAACGTTTAGTATTTGAGCAAGAATATAGGTGCGTTATATTTAATAAACAGTAACTTCGCCGACTTTCCTGGATATAGACGATTTCGTTATAGGTAATGACGAAATTACCTAGCACTTACGCCGCCGCTAAGACGTTCCTGTACCGACTTGTTCGACATACGCATCCGCATAAGCTCCGAATCGATTTTATGCGGATGCGGATGCAGATGCGGATGTTGAAAATAATGCGGAAGTTCCGCGGTTGCGGATGCGGATGCGGATGTTCGCAACATCCCCGATACGAAGAACCTTCATGGGTACACAATTATAGGAATAGGAATCTAATCTGGCTCCTATTTCACCACGGTGACATGTGCGACAATTGTAAAACATCACTGTTGCTGACGTCACAGGCATCCATGGGCTACGGTTACCGCTTACCATCGGGCGGGCCGTATTCCTGTTTGCCACCATCATTGTATGATTTAAAGAAACTTTATATATATATATATGTCGGCGACGGATGGTCCCGATGGCGGTGGGCGCGTGGGGGTAGTACCTAGATGTATTACTTCACAGCCAAAATAGTAGGTATGCTACCTACGCATGAAATAAACATTCGGACTCATTAACCATACTAGTGCCTACTATTATTTCAGTACTAAATAATAAAAATAACTAAACGATCTTACGATGGAATCGGAATTCAATAAAAATAAAAAGATCACATGAAATCGTTCAAATCTTTATTTAAGTCAAACTAAACCGGTTCCAACCCTACACCTCTGACCCGAGAAGATTTAACCCGGCAACAAACTCGGCGGGACACATCTTTTCAAAACAACACATAGTTTCTTTATTTTACAAAAGTAAGCTTATAATGGCACATAAGAAATCAAAATAACACTTGGAATAAAACACTTAGCTAAACGGTTAAAGAACGTGAGAATCTATAAGCTTTCAGAATAATCCTTCAGGTGTAAGCCTTCAGGAACGTAGCGAATTAGGCACGAGCTTGGCTAACGTCCGATCTCTAGCGCGGTCCGATCAAGAAGAAAGAAGCCAGTTCCAGCGGCGGAGCCAACCGCTCCCGCCTCCAATTCAAGTTGGTCAACCTGCCTGACCAGTCTACCAACATAACGACAAAAATGCCTGCTCGTGCCTACGTTCACTCAAGATACTCCTCTTGACGTTCCAAAGCCTTCTACCTGTCATGTTAGTTCATCAATACGCCAATAGATGGTGGCGTTATTCACTACGCAACTTTATTATTTCGTTACAAGCAAATAATAAGTAGCCAAACATTGCTAATCGACTTTTGCAGGCGTCTAACTATGAACTGTAATGCTGCAATACGTCTTTCTGGTGTCTCGCTCCGACACGGCCGTCCTGCGCTACACACGTCCTCGTGTGTGGGTGTATGCATTTGATTCTGTAACAAAATACTCAGCACAGTATCTCATCGCTCGGTCATTCCTGACCAATAATTTGGGTCTCACTCAAATTACTATTAAAATCAAACTTTGTTATCAATCAAACCAGAAAAAATAATTGTTCAAAATTACTTTAACAATCCTCAATTCTCTAGTCAAAAAGAGTCCATCGAGCAACGACTAAATAAAAATAATCATCAGTAATCATCGCCGCTATCTAACGGATACACTCCAATAATCATCGCTTCCATCTGGCGGATACTCTCAAATTTATGTGAAAACAGAACAATCCCAAACATCAAAAACACAAATCACAACAGCTCTAATTCATTGCTCGACAGTATCACTACTATTGTCGTCAATATCAATTTACGGGGAAATTATCTGGCATAAAAAAAAAATTGGTCATATGTGATCTAAATTTCTGTAAGACATCTTAAAATAAATAACATTCTGAATTGATAGTTCCAATTTTACTCATATGAACACAGTACATAAACGGGAATTCATTTTTAACAAAACACACCAGTCCTTCGGTGCATTGCCAGTCCTTCGGCAGATACCAGACCCTCGTCAGAAGTAACCATCTCAGCTGCGTAAGTGCTACTCCTCGCAAAGAGCATTCTGCACATAAAAAGCAGACCACGTGCACCTCTTACATGCTCCGGCACTTCTGATGCGGTCACAAAACAATATGCAGTCCATCGAAAGCAAAACAGTAGTGCCCAGTCCATCGGGCGTGCCTTCAGTCCATCGAAAGCAAAACAGTAGTGCCCAGTCCATCGGGCGTAATTTCAGTCCTACAAAAGTACAAGCTTTCAGTCCGTCGAAAGCAAAACAATGTTAACAGTGAATTCCAAAAAAAAAAAGAAATTAAAAACAGGTCTTTAAATCATGCTACTCAGAACCATTGGCACTATCAGCGTCAACTGATCAACTGAAACTGAACATTACTGATCAAAATCACTAAAGATAGCTTTCTTCTTTAGCTTTAACAACAGAAACTCGCTCAAAGACTTCCATGCAGAAGTAAAACATCTCAAAATAATCCCAACGAAATGGGAACTGCTCACCAGCTTAATAAAGTATGATGCACGCGACCACGTCAAAGGTGGTGGTGGTGAGGTCCAACCCATGCACGGAGGCCGATCCCTTCCGCTTGCCGTTGCCGTTGCTGCGGCAGATTGCGAGAGACACGATGTGGTTCAACATAGCTGGCTGTTACTGAAATCATTTGCACGGTATCAGGTTTATCATGTATGCAGGCTAAACTCAAAAGGTTTATGAAATGCAAGGTGGCAGACACAAAAAAAACATGTTTCCAATGTATACGGGACTTCAAAAATCTCAGAATAAAATTTAAACTTCAATGAGTGCGTTTTCTTTCATTCTATGAACAAACAAACACGTGTTCCAAAAATAAGTAACACGGTAAAATGGGCCAATACGAAAAGTGACAGCTTATTAGTTACGTTCGACTGTTATGCTTCGCCATTACACTCAAAATAAAATTCACTAATAAACAATTAGAACGAAACCTGTCCTTTTATTTCCAAATCTCCAGCACAGAAGATACTGCACAGCCGCCTCTGTATCACGGGCGCAATGGCGTCCGCAAGCTCGCTCGGCTCCGGCTGCAGGACACTGTAACATTAATTTTCATATGCGTAGCTCATGTTTCCATAGTATACACGATTTGTGATCTATCACGGCATTACGAGCAATAATTTGTCGCAATTTTATTAATTACTAAACGTTACAGGGTAAAGATTACATAATCCTATGCATTGGCAAATCAGCAGGATCAATTTCTAACGGTGCATTGTATTTTCATGAAAAAAAAAAAATATTTTTTGAGGGTAGATGCACAAGTAAGCGATGAAATAATATCACGTCGCGACAGCCAATATTTGATTTTAATTAACAATATGGATTTCATACCAAAATAACTTAAGATCACTTAGATTTAAATGGATTTTAAAAATTAATTGTATGTTCAAATCAATTATTGAGGGTAGATTCACAAATGAGCGATGAAATAATATCACGTCGCGACAGCCAATATTTGATTTTAATTAACAATATGGATTTCACATCAAAATAACTTAAGATCACTTAGATTTCAACGGATTTTAAAAATTATTTGTATTTTCAAATCAATTATTGAGGGTAGATTCACAAGTGAGCGATGAAATAATATCACGTCGCGACAGCCAATATTTGATTTTAATTAACAATATGGATTTCATACCAAAATAACTTAAGATCACTTAGATTTAAATGGATTTTAAAAATTAATTGTATTTTCATGAAAAATCAATTATTGAGGGTAGATTCACAAGTGAGCGATGAATAATATCACGTCGTGATAGCTAATACTTGGTTTTAATTAACAGTATGGATTTCCAATCAAAATAACTCAAGATCGCTTCGATTTAAATGGATTACAAAAATTAATTACAAAGAAACATAACGATCCCAGACATGACGTCACGTAACGACCGCTATGCTCGACTGCCTCAATCATAATTCACAATTTCACAATAATTCTCACCAAATAACAATGAATTACACTCACCATTCAATCAAGGTTAGACACGTGAGCTTACCTTACCACGTGTTCAGATTATGGAATGTAGGTCACCAGAAATACAAACCGGAAATACACCTGCGCTCCCACGTGGCTGTGTAAGCAATACATGAAACTCCGCATCGATCCCACTTGCTGATGTCGGCGACGGATGGTCCCGATGGCGGTGGGCGCGTGGGGGTAGTACCTAGATGTATTACTTCACAGCCAAAATAGTAGGTATGCTACCTACGCATGAAATAAACATTCGGACTCATTAACCATACTAGTGCCTACTATTATTTCAGTACTAAATAATAAAAATAACTAAACGATCTTACGATGGAATCGGAATTCAATAAAAATAAAAAGATCACATGAAATCGTTCAAATCTTTATTTAAGTCAAACTAAACCGGTTCCAACCCTACACCTCTGACCCGAGAAGATTTAACCCGGCAACAAACTCGGCGGGACACATCTTTTCAAAACAACACATAGTTTCTTTATTTTACAAAAGTAAGCTTATAATGGCACATAAGAAATCAAAATAACACTTGGAATAAAACACTTAGCTAAACGGTTAAAGAACGTGAGAATCTATAAGCTTTCAGAATAATCCTTCAGGTGTAAGCCTTCAGGAACGTAGCGAATTAGGCACGAGCTTGGCTAACGTCCGATCTCTAGCGCGGTCCGATCAAGAAGAAAGAAGCCAGTTCCAGCGGCGGAGCCAACCGCTCCCGCCTCCAATTCAAGTTGGTCAACCTGCCTGACCAGTCTACCAACATAACGACAAAAATGCCTGCTCGAGCCTACGTTCACTCAAGATACTCCTCTTGACGTTCCAAAGCCTTCTACCTGTCATGTTAGTTCATCAATACGCCAATAGATGGTGGCGTTATTCACTACGCAACTTTATTATTTCGTTACAAGCAAATAATAAGTAGCCAAACATTGCTAATCGACTTTTGCAGGCGTCTAACTATGAACTGTAATGCTGCAATACGTCTTTCTGGTGTCTCGCTCCGACATATATATATATATACCCTCAGGAAGGGCCTTACAGGCACTAAAATGGTACTAGTTCAGCGGTGTCACTCACGAATTTGAGCCAATCTTGCAGTCTGGCGAAACTAGTTGCGACCAATCGCGCGCGTGATGCGAACTCATCAACCAATCGCGTTGTAGCGGTGTCACACCGCTGTACTGGCCCCATTCATGCCCCATTCTTATTGCCCGTAAGGCCGGTCCTGAGATATACGTCAATGCATATGACATGTATACTTACGCACGTCTCAAACTGCCTTGGGTAGGTGGCGCAGTTGTCTCCGGACACTATGCAGAAGCTGAGATCGGCTGTTAACAAGGGGCCAGGATTGTGTTTATCCCCGTATACTAGTTGGGCCAGCTCGAAGCCGGGGTCGATGGAAAAATCGGCTTCTAGCTTGTGCTGGCCGCTTTCTATTTGGTTTAGGAGGCTGGGGATAAAATTTAGTGTTAATAATGTCCGATGTCCAAGGCGGAATTCAAGAAATTGAACATAAGTGACGAAATTTGCTTATGTATACCAGCAGAAATCACGCGAGCACAAAGGTTGTGCACAAATCACGCGAGGTGTTTTCGGCTACTTTTTGACCCCCTCCTCCCCTAACAAACCTCGCGTGATTTGTGCACAGCCCCTAAAAATGTAGTAATTTTGCAGTATTCCGCACTGTCTTGTACGAAAGATGACTAAAAACAAAACTCTTGAACTTGCAGGTATTGCAGTAAAATTGGCGAGGTTGATAAAAGGCTTAATCTTAGACACCAACATGTCCTATATGAAGGTGATATTTACCAATAGCGCTGTTGAAATCTTTTTGCAATCTGACATTTAGGGCCACTTGCACCATCCCACTAACCCGAGGTTAAGCGGTTAAACCGTTAACCCAGTGTCAAATTGTACTGGTAGCCATGGTAACTCCAGGGTTTAATCGGTTAACCCCGGGTTAGTAAATGGTGCAAGTGGCCCTTAGGAGAATATTTGTTGTACTCACGTCTCAATCAATTCCATTCTCATAGCGAACCCACTGGCGAAGTTAGGATACACGAATCCCCCCTCCTCTTCCAACTCCTCGTACATGGCGAAGTGGTGGATAATGGTGGGTTCATCGTCACTAAGGGGATAGCCGATCCACTTGGTGTCCTGTGTGAGGGTATAGTGTATTAATAAACTAGCGACCCGCCCCGGCTTCGCACGGGTAGTTCAACGAATTTACACAAAACCTTTACAAATTATACACCAAAACCTTCCTCAAGAATCACTCTATTAATAGGCGAAAACCGCATGAAAATCCGTACAGTAGTTTTTGAGTTTATCGCGAACATACAGACAGACAGACGCGGCAGGAACTTTGTTTTATAATATGTATTGATGATGATGGAAATAATTCATCCTCCTTGCGTTATCTCGGCCTTTTAACACGGCAAATTGGAGCCTGTGCCCTGTTTATCAAAAGCTTGTAATAGTTGTAACTTGTTATACAAGTGGAAGTCACTTTTTGACAGCCTTTGTAAGAAAGGGACTTCCACTTGTATTACAAGTTACAAGCTTTTGATAAACAGGGCATTGGGGTCCGCTTGGCAACTAATCACAAAAATTGGCGTAGGCACTAGTTTTTACGAAAGCGACTGCTATATGACCTTTCAACCCAGATGGTAAACTGGGCCTTATTGGGATTAGTCCGGTTTTCTCAAGATGTTTCCCTTCACCGAAAATCGACTGGCTAAGATACTTTTTGACTTACCTTTTGTCTATCAGCAACCGCCAAAGCTTCCAAAAGTTTCTCGCATCGCACGGCGGTATGCTCCTCTAGAAACATGACCCATCTGACATCGCCTCCTCGGTACTTGGTGACCAGGGGCTTGAGCAGTGGGATGATGCTCCAGGCCCCGGGGACGGGGAAGTCCTCGTGGGTTAGGTGGACTGTGGGGTTCCGCTGTGGAATTACATTTGTCATAAAGCAAAGATGGCAATCAATATTAAGCTTTCAAAAGTCAGAAATTAATTTTCCGGTATCCGTTTCTCTTTTATGAACATATGTAGTTAGGAAAAGACGGGTAGTCTATCTCGCCGCGAGATACTGTCGCGCCAATCATGTGCTAGCCCGGCTGGGTGGGGACTGAGAATAGTATTAGTAAATATGTGACATATGCCAGGTGGAGAAGTAAAACTAACAGTCGTGCACAAAGCCAATAAAACTTGAAGGCATAGCTTAAACTCCACAGTATAGAAACTTAAGTGGGATAATTAAGTGGATACTCGAGCGAGCGAGTGCCACTGAACGCGCCGCTGGATGCTCGCCACTCAGGCTGCACACTAAAGAAAAATAAATATAGATCACCCTTAATTCACTAAAGTAGATCTATGTTGACACACTTACCCTTTCGATTCGAAAGACTTGGCTTTCGATCTCCTGTTTTAGGCGAGAGGCTACGCTCGCCAGGTAAGGCTCCTGTTGGCTTATTATGATGAACACCACATTTCTTGAATCTGTAGCAATATAAGTGTTTATTTAGTTAAGTTTAGTTTTTTAATTATTAATTATATTTAGTTAAGTAACCAAGAACACCAATGTGTGCTTAACACGTTCAGTGCCGAAAACCCGACTATCGGGTATTTTATGATTTCGTTCCTAGGCCGGACGACCCGACAGTCGGGATCGTGGTACTACAGCTTTATATGACGAAATTTTTGTGGCCTGGCGCGGATGACTTGTTTGGCTGGATGGCAATGAATGTCAATTGAAACAAATTATCTAGCCTAGCCCAATAAAGAGAGCGATAAATACCTGTAGGTAGTCTGTTCGGAAAGAGAAGAGTCGTGGAATGTATTGGGCCCCATACATTCCACGGCTCTTCTCTTTCCGCACAGATTACCTATATCACGCTCTTATAGCTCTACAAATAAGATTGCGTCAGATATTTTTGCACGATCCGTTTTATCCGTTTTACAAGATATGACTGCAGGTAGCCACCTGCAGCCGCAAAGGATCGAATCTACGTATCTCCTTTCTTCCTTGAACCATTCCTAAACTAGGTACCTACCTAGAAAAGTTGTACCTAGTAGGTAGTTTAGGACCTACCTACCTAGGTAGGTCCTAAACTACCTACTAGGTACAACTTTTCTCATACCTCCGAATGTCGTGCGAACTGTCGTGTCGCCGACAAAAGAAAGTCCGCATTGTGTCGAGTTAATCTCGCGGCGTATTGTGGCCACAAACTAGTTGCTAAAGTGGATAAGAAATTACACTTACTACAATATACTTACTAGGTATTAGAAATGACCAAAGAAATAATGTTCGGTTTTAAAGCTGGGTTCTGCGGGATTCGGACTGTTTTCGCCAATTATACTTATTACAGCATTTCGAAGGAGGCTCTATGTTTTTTTTATGTAACATACATATTCTTGATAGGTAATCCCGATCTAAAGAAAACAGTACTTAACATTATTGACACCGTTGATAAAGTATCTGCAGGACGGGCCGTATGCCAATTTGTGTGACGTTAGATATTAGATACCTCAAATGGACTATCCGTGTCAGATTGTCAGATTAAGCCGCGTCAGCTCTAACCAATTTATCATAATCTGACGCTAACCTAGGGCTCCCGTAAGCACGGGCTTAGGGTTGTGACTAGTAGAGCATTCCATTTCACAAACGGGATTGCTTGCTTAATTTATTGGCCTTTATATAAACTAGAATAGTATATATATCTTACAAAATTATCTTAAGTAAATAAATACAATGACATACAAAAGTACCTTAATAAGATATTTTAGTTGATACATTACAGTGAGACGGTTTACACAGTACAAGTACTTGGCCAGGCCTCCAGATGGAATGCGAAACGAAAAAGCGTATCATCTCTGTTAGTTGGCAACCCTAGATTGGCAGCTAACTCGATATTGACAAGTGATGAGGGTGACTGTGCTAGATTGCGATGACTCGACGATAATCATTGTTGCGCGCCCTTTGTTTGTACATGATTAGATACAATAAGTTAAGTGCACACAATACTTAATAAATGAATTAGATGAGGTATTGTCACGCTCCGTGATTGTTGAGCCATTTAGGGTTCTAGCTAAATTGGACCTTCCATAGCGCAAGTATAGAACAACCAATTTAGCTAGACCCTAAAAAATGATGGTGATGATGATTAATATAAACAATAAAACATACGTTTAGTATCAAAGACGCACGTAACTGAAATATATTTACGAATGATTACAAATAGCAAATATACCCGCCGCCTAACGATTTGCCGACTGCCGTGACGTTTATTCGCTAAATAAATGTCCCACCGAAAATATACGATCACGTCATGCCGTATCGCAAAACACGGCCTAACGATTACTTAAAATGCACCGAATTATCAAGAAACATTCATCTTACGGGCCATATATTCCGCCTCGAGACACGGTAAAGCAGCCGAAATGCGATTTTAATGTGTCGCACCTCAGGTCCGAGATTCACAATGTTCAAACCTACAGGTCCAGAGTAAATGTGACCACCGAATACATACAATTGTCGTGAGATCAAAGGTCTACTTATACTAGAGGAAAGTTAGAAATTTGATAGAAAATGTTATGTGAATTAGACAGGTGATCGCCAAACCTACATTATTCATGCGTCTTCCCCGGGGCATTGGTTTGATTCGAGGATCCGTAGATAGCACATACTCGTACTTTGTATATACTTAATGCCAGCGAATCGAACGCTCTGGGGAACCACTATAAATAGAACATACAAATGGACCAAATATATACTGTAATTAAGTACCTACTCTAAATTAATCTGTGCTAAAAGTGAGAGAAATTGTGTATTGAGACATTGCGCTTATACTGACTTCTGTTAGCGCATTTCATTACAATACGGATGTGTTATTGTAATAACAGGTTATGAATTTTACATGGATTTGTTATGTATATAATCTATCAGTGTTAAGTGTCGTTTCTGGTTGAACAAACGCTTATAAAATTAAAATATTACGCTAACGCGATTATAGAATATACGCGTTACAGTTTTTGTTGCACCTTCTGAAGAAAACCTTTGGTGGCGTATGTCACAGCTACATCAAAAATAAATCGGTCCATGTATGCGTCGTGAGAGAGCGTCTGCATCTTCACATTGGATGTGGATCCGAAGGCCGTTCCGGTGTACGAGCGGGACATATAGATCCTCGGTCACACACTGGAGCGGCGTGCGGTGCGGACCCGATCAGTGTGACACCTGCGTAAGGCTGCTTTACCAGTTAGCCGGAGATGAGAGGAGATGGGCGGGAATCAACCAATAGCATTGGTTCTTCTCCGATCCGCTGGATTACAACCAATGCTATTGCGTCTCCTTTCATCTCGGCTCATCTTCACTTCAGTGAAAACGCAGTCATTGTTCATTTGTTCTTCTGAACGTTCGACTCCGAGATGTCGGAATAAAAACCCATCTTGATAGCTCAGCTTTTACGAGTCGTTTTAATGGAATATCGCGATTTATGCGAGTTCGAGTGTGAGCTTTAGTGGGTGATCTGCATTTTTATAAGACGGTAAACGGATTTGAACGATCCGTTAATATTAAAAATGGGATGGGTTTCTGAAAAATTGGGAATATAAAAATGGATAGCTGCTTTATTTCTTTGGGCTTTATTGCACCAATAAATGGAGGATTTGACGCCGCAAACTTTAAAATAATTACTTGATTTACGTCAGCTGTATTTCAAAGCCATTACCGTCGCCCATGGACACCTGCAACACCAGAAAGGTTGCGAGTGCGTTGCCGACCTTTAAGATGGGAGTACCTACTCTCTTTTCTTAAAGGTTTGAAGGTCGTATCGGTCCGGAAAAACCGCGGGAGACAGTTCATGCCACATTTTAGCTGGCAGGAAGTTTCTGGATAAACACACAGTTGGACGTCTCCAACCTTCTAAGTGGTGAAGATGGAAATGGTGTCGCGTAGAGAAATGGCGGAGAGAAGCCTCAGGGTTAATCCGAACAATTCCTCGGAGCGCAAAAAGGAGTCATTTGTTGTATATGTAATGTAACCACAATTCAAACGCGTAAACATGGCGAAAAGAGAAAACGGTAGATGTTGCTCGGGTCCCCTTGATATGGTGGAAAGATTGGCTGGCTATGGATGAGGTCTTGGTGGCTCAGATGGCAGAGCGCTGGAGTATCGATCCATAGGCCGTGAGTTAGAGTCTCACCCAAGACAATAATTTTTCCACTTTTAAATTTATTCTAAGCTTGAAAAGAGAAAATTTGAAATTTATTTTTATACAATTAGGTTAAGTAGGTTTACTAGGAAATTTAAACCTATCAAAAAGATCCATTGATACTGCCCACATAAAAAGCAAAGTAAAAGCCTCAAAAACCACTCCGATATTTAAAAGGCAATATAAAACGGTTTATTAATGAACAACAATCCGCACTTCGCCTCTGTCGTGAATAATTTGAACGGGGTGGCGGCGAAAGAGCTTTTTACTGGCCAATTCGCGCCGGTATTTTAGCAATATGCAAGGTAATATCCTAATTGGTCCATACGAATGTATTATGTAGCATTCGTTTATACGACTATTAGTTTAACAGTCCCAGGCATTATCAGGATTGTTAGAAATATCTTATAGAAATAAAAATAGAAATACTTTATTTGGTGTAAAACATAAAACTTAACCTATAATACATCTTATTCTAATATATTTTAACACCAAAATGGATGCCACTCAGCATATGCCGATGTCTAAGATACTTAGCCATGGCACTGGTTTTCAGCGATATACAATACAATACAATTGTCCTGGTTGCCCTGAAAAATAAAAATAAAATAAAACGAAACCAAGCTAACATGTGGGAGAAAGTGAGTTTAAACTATGAATAGACAAAAAAACAGTACATAATCTTCAAACTTTTATGACGATATTCCATATTTTCACATGGCAACCCTATGAAGAGCTGTCCCGCAAGGTACATAACATAAAAGTGAAATAAAACAAACGAAGGAAATAACTTCGCGAACAGCGAATCAAGAATAACTGTCGGTATTAACATCGCTTGCGAGTCGCATTCACAACAGCGTCAAACGGACTATAATAGCCAAATGCCAAAGAGTAATAAAGTAAGTATAATGACGAAACTCTCGGTACATTTTTGACTTCGAAAAACGGTCCATGTGACTGACACATATATATATCACTGAAAGTCATCCCTTCTCGATAAAGACACCCCTCTCGCAGCTTTTAATATTACCCAATCGGCAATTTAAAAAACACAATTAAAAAAATTGGGATGGGATAGCAAGTTTTGATTGGTTCAAATAAAATTGCTATCCCGTTGACTCGCCCGCGCTCGACGAACGTTTTGAATAACATTCTAGAACACTCTGTTATCTTCAAGTTGGAGACTCATTCAGTATTGAAACGACTTATGATTATACAATCAAATACACATTTAAGAAATCATTATTAGACCTTAACCCATCGAAATAAGGTACATTACATGTCAGGATGTGCCGGTAAGAAATGCTGGCGCTTACGCTCTTTTGTTTGTTGTGACTGAACTGCGCTCTGATAAAAGTCGAAAGTCGATGCATTTGAATCTTTATTTGAAACTAAAGTATTCGTACTTTGGAGGGTTGAGACCGTATTTTATTGAGAGCTTTGTTTTATTACTACACAACATCGAGGAAGCTAGTCGATAACAGAAGATTTGAAATCTTTACTAACCCTACAAAATATTATAAATACGAAAGTAGCTCTGTCTATTACCTCCATGTATGGAGATCTAGCTTGGGTCCCGGAAGAATATTAAGACGATAGCATCGTTTTTATCACGAAAATCCGTCTCTCTCTCTTTTGATATGACTGAACCTTCGCGCTTCCGCGCTTTCAAAGTGAGGTGAACAACAACCACTTTGGAATCATATTCCTAATATATCAGCCACACTGTCAAACTCAGTCGCAGCAACGTTCTATCCATGCGGGCTGCGCGACACTAAAAGCAGTAAAAGCATACAGGCTGGGAGATCCCGAGGGCTCAGAATTATTGATGGCGTTCGGCAACCTCCGGAATCCTTTTCGGGCTTAAAAGTTTTGACATAACCAGGCTATCAGCACGACATACCTACGACCATTGGCAAAGAAAGTTGCACGTTGAAGAAGAAAGAAGAAAGCATTTATTAGCACAATAACATTAACTTAAAACTAAGAACACAAAATGAAAAATTCTTCACTCGGCTAGGTATCATGGTATGGGCCACATGGCACATTACGCGACGCTGATTTTCAGTAAGGCCCAGTGGATGGACTAGGTGGCACTCAGTAAAGAACACAATGTACAAAAATAAGGGAAAGCTTAAATAAAATTAAAATGAACAATCAAATTACTCAAATAAAATTAGTTGCAAATCCGTTCATGAACTTCTGGGCAATGGAATACCAATATCTTTATTGATGTTGATCTAGTAATTACTGTTTCTGTTTTTCTAGAAAGACCCTAGTTTCTCTTTCCGTCATCCTTTAGTTTTCGGAATTCCAATTCGTAACGAATGATTAATCGCATAGCTCAAAGGGCTTAATTTTATACTAATCTATTCTGTTAACAAAAGTAAAAAACCCGGCCAAGTACGAGTCGGACTCGCGTTCCAAGGGTTCCGTACATTAAGTCTGACTCACGCTTGACTGCATATTTCTAATAGATTTTCCTGTCATCTATAGGTATAGAACTATTTTGTGTATTTTTTTTTCAAAATGTTCGACCCAGTAGTTTCGGAAATAAAGGGGGGGGGGAATAGTCGGACAAACAGACAGACAGACGCACGAGTGATCATATAAGGGTTCCTTTTTTTCCTTTTGAGGTACGGAACCCTAAAAATATTGGTGATACGAATACCCGCTACTTTCCTTTGATCTATGTCAGGAGCAGGAGTGATTTTGGACAGTATTAGTCAAAACCAAAACGAGACACCTGATTTAGTATAGATTGTCCATAAGCGATAGCGATCTTTCTTTTTTTTTTGGATGTGACTAACCCGTCTGTTAAAGTTTTTGATAATTCATACCCATACTCGTACACACTTTGCGTCTAGTACCCTCTAAAAATTGGCAAAGATCCCAACAAAGGCTAACTAAACAGCCACCATTTGTCTTGTACACACAATTTAACGCCTATAAATTCTTAAACCCGAAAAGCCGCATTTAAGCGATGTCGCCGAGTGGCATCAATAATTCCGAGCCCGAGGGACGGGACCGGGCCCGCGCTTTTAGCACCGTCTGCTGCATACGTTATATGTCAAACTAAAGATTTTACTCTGAAATACGTTATTAACGTTCCATCATTGAAGATACCCACCTGGGTTCTACGAGTATGCAGTTTTTATTAACATTAAATAAGTTTTAATCTAATATTAAATTTCTTTCTCAAATCATTTAGAGTTTCGTTTTCGAGTGACATCAATAATCTCGAAGTCCAAAGAAGAGTTGAGCCTGGTAGCAAAACCCAGTATGGGTTCTATTCAGTATCTAAGTCGCTGGTGGACGTGCTTTTATTATCATGTGTGCTTTATGTTTTTGAAAAAAAAAAAGCGGCCAAGTGCGAGTCGGACTCGCCCATGAAGGGTTCCGTATTTAGGCGATTTATGACGTATAAAAAAAAAACTACTTACTAGATCTCGTTCAAACCAATTTTAGGTGGAAGTTTACATGGTAATGTACATCATATATTTTTTTTAGTTTTATCATTCTCTTATTTTAGATGTTACAGGGGGGGGGGGGACCACACATTTTACCACTTTGGAAGTGTCTCTCGCGCAAACTATTCAGTTTAGAAAAAAATAATATTAGAAACCTCAATATCATTTTTGAAGACCTATCCATAGATACCCCACACGTATGGGTTTGATGGAAAAAAAATTTTTTGAGTTTCAGTTCGAAGTATGGGGAACCCCAAAAATTTATTGCTTTTTTTTCTATTTTTGTGTGAAAATCTTAATGCGGTTCACAGAATACATCTACTTACCAAGTTTCAACAGTATAGTTCTTATAGTTTCGGAGAAAAGTGGCTGTGACATACGGACGGACAGACAGACGGACAGACAGACAGACATGACGAATCTATAAGGGTTCCGTTTTTTGCCATTTGGCTACGGAACCCTAAAAATGGAACATAATATAGTTGATGAAATGTACCTAGTTTGCACTGATTCTACATACTTACAAGTTGTTCGAAAGATCGGTGCAAATTATATTTCGTCAACCATACTTATTATCTTTTTTTTGAACTACATATATTTACATTATGTTGTAAGTCTTACAGAAAGGCATTTACGCGTTGTTGCCGAGTGGCATAAATAATTCCAGGCCCTCGAGGTGGGACCGGTAGGTACTTACTCTAACTGCTTGTACTAATTCCACGTAGACGTAGTCGCGGGCAAAAGCTAGTAATAAATAAAGATCAGTAATATGAGAATGACATCCTGAGTTTTATACGATATTAATGTGTGCTTTCAATAATCAAGAAGTTATAACGCACAAACTGAGCAAACATAAAAGTAACCGATATCAAATCGCATTGAACTTTGCGCATACCAAATAGAGCCGCTGATGGCTTATCCTGATTTATCTTTGCGCCAAAATTTTTTGCTACTTCGGTAAACATTCAAACGCACACGTGCCAGATATTTGTAGGCACGACCGATTGGTGTAAATAAATCAGATCGATTTATTTATCGCACGAGTTCGGTGATCGAAGGGTAAAGCAAAAGTAAACAAGTATTATAAAAAACTGCCAACAAACTAAGCATTATTCGCAAACAAATATAGTCTGGGCAATAAAAATTAACCTATAGGTACAGCTAATTTATCAGAATCAGCTAATTTCGCTGAATACTATAGTGTAAAACACGAAGTAGTATTCCTTCGCGCACATAAAACTGCTAATATTTGCTCTCAATATTATACACTATATTGAGATACATACATACATGTATGTATTACTGTAGTGGATATACCAAACCGACCTGCCATGCATGTACATGTCGAAGGCGACGGACAGTTTAATATTGTCTCCGGAAGACCTACTCCCAAATTAATCATTCAGGGATTTCTGATCATTGCTTACCGAGTGCAAGCCAGTCGATTCTCAGGCGAACCAGTGAAGCGTATTGAGAAATAGAGGAAAATAATAACGAATCGACAATTTTTTTTGTTGAGGTATTAACTTCAGCTGTACTTACTTTTCCAATTCACTTTGTCTCTCATTAAAAACCCGACTTTGATACGAATTTTCCGTCACCAGCCTTTTGTTTGCTTGTGAGGCTGAGAGGACCCTTATTTTACCCGACTGTGGAAATGAGAAGGAAATGACAATGTAAGTAAATGCAATCTTTATCAGATTTTTAGAGTGTTAATTCATTTTACTTGAATAAAAGTTTGAGAAAAATCTTCTCAGTTAATTTTTTATTTCAAAAAAATTTCCTATTCAGAGAAACCCCACTGTTGTAAGACTTTTTCAGTAATACGAGTGATATTTTATTTTCAGCATTTGAGGCTGAAAGGCCCGCGGGCGGTCCATTAGCGCTAAACATTTTGATTATGGCCTTTGTTATTCACTGTCTGAGTCTGATTTGTCTTTAAAGGGGCTTACAATACCTAATTTCCCTAACAAAATATGTAGTAAATTTTGAATTTACTACAACATATTTCAGAGATTGGATATAGCTGTTGATTAAATATGCGACCGTAGTTAGAATTCAATTTTTTTTTTCTGCATTTGTTGGCGGCTACCTCGCACAACGTATCAGCATTGCGATACAGCGAGGAAATGTCGCCAGCATCCTTGGTACAATGCCTCAAGGGCCTATTTTAGATTTAAGCTAGTTTTTAATTTCTTTTAGTAATACACTGTATATATCTTGTTTGTTAATAAATGATTAGTTTAATTTACACATTTATCTGACACAGCGGGGTTGCGAAATGCATCGCAATCATAATGTGTGTTTTAATTTTTAAGACATGTTTCATAATATGTATGCTAGTTTCTAAGGTCCAATTTATCTATTTATCTATGGGCCAATAGTGGCCTGAAAATAAATATTTTCACATGAAGAATATTTATTAAATTTACAATTTTCAAAGTGCTTGGTCGTAGAAAAAGTATCGTATGCAACGTTGTTTAACTGAGTCAAAAAATACTCGTGACGTCTTTATTAACAATTTTCGGCTTCGCCTCAAATTGTTACTCACGCCACTCGCCTTTTTTGACCTCTCTTAAACAAGGGTTGCATAACATACTATAATATCACACTGGCGCAGTCGGTAGGATAGCACGGTTCCATAGAGAACAATTCATAAATGATAATATAATCAATGCCGGCTCTCAATTCATATCACAAAAAGTTAAAAATACACCTGCAATTATGAATTTACACTGCTGCATTAAAGATATTTAAAATTAAAAACACTGCAGAGAGACATTTATTCCTACGTTACATTCGCTCTAAAACCACGTAAGTCAGACCTCAGGCGATATAGCAAGTTTGTGTAAACCGGGATCATATTTATAGTGGTTCGTTTAGCGAATGGTCGATAAGTGATAAGAATATCGTGACAGGAAATATGGCCGAAAGTTTAATCGCGTTGACATACTGGCTACGGGTAGATTATACAGGTTTCCGGAATTGGGACATTACGTTTTGTTTTTCGGGTTGCAAGGGTTTATTGTTTGTTTTATCAATCAATCAATCAATTAATATTTTTATTTGTTAAACATAGGTACATAGGTTTATTGGAAGTTATTGTAGCCTACTATTTGCCACACGTACTATTTCGGGTTACAAGTCGGTATTATAATAAATTAACGATTAGTTATCGTTTTACTGCTATTACTTTCCCATCGCTATCTGCATTAGACGGCCATAGAGAAAATTAATATAGATTTCATATACTAAAGAAAAAGTGACCAAGCTCTCTAGTGGCCCAGGACGGCATTGAACCCGGGCATCTTTAGCTTACCCTGGACCTCAAGGCTTCAAGGTCAAATTAAATTCTCGAGTATATGCAATCTTGAAAGTCCAGGCGCCTTTGACCAACTTTAAAGGGCCTCCTTCTATACACATTCTTTACCGAAGTTACAGATTCGGGATTACAATTAATCTCCTGAATAAATATAATAAACCTATATGGGTATATAGGCATTGGGTAATGCCAGATGTACATTGTACAATAAGATAGGTCAGAGCCTAGAATATAACCAAACAATTACAATTTGTGTTTATGGTATGATCGATACTTGAATATAGCCCCAGCATTATGCAGCATTTACTTTTACCAATCCAATAGTAAACACAGAAAAGCTCCTACCTGTGATTATACGTTCAAAATGCTTGTTTGAACGTTCGGTAACGATCCTATAATTATGGAGAACTGGCTACTATTACTCGATAACCCTTCTTTCAATACGCGATTTGATATCAAATATTCAGTGGCAGGGTTACCACTATTGCGTGGATTACAATTATCGACTGTCTGAAACGTCTTTACCTATACGTACCGATGTTTCTGTCAAATTTGTCTTGCGGACAAATTTTTCAATTTATGGCAGATAGCAGAAGTCTGTGCCTACTATAACCATTTGTTATGAATGTATTTCACCAATAAACCAACTTAAATTAAATACAAGTCTCCAAATATATAGTGTCGCAATACACTACTGGTTTTTAATTTTGACCTAGCTGAAATACATAACACAAAAAAATGACACACCGTTTGAGGACAGTTTAGAAAGGAATTTCGATTGACGTGAGTTTAGCTTAGAGATTGAATTACTCGGACAAATCCACTATGATTAGTCGATTACCCATTATATACTCCCATTAGCGCCTACACCCACTTTTTGGAACCCACCATTTTTTTAATGTTGTTAGGTAGAGTTACAGTAGAAAATGGAATCTAAACACCGTAACAGGGGCCCACAGATTATCAGCCCGCCGGACGATATCGACCTGTCAGTTGTACAATGGGCGCTAATGGGTAAACACCACGTTGAAACTAAACACTGTATGTGACACTTCTGGCCGTTTTTTAATAAGCGAAAAATTATACTGACAGTATCCCGTACAAGTCACATACTTCAATCAAATGCTACTACTAGATTCTGCTGTCATAAAGGGGAAACTCGGTGGCAACTATCGCTACTCCATAGTGTATGAGCCGTGTAATAAACTTATTGTCTTGGACGGGGGTCGACCCCGACATGGATTAAACTTAGACCTATTAAGCATTCAGAGAACTTAGACGAACTTGGAAGCACTAGGTCACGTCGGGCGCTTAATTATATGCTATTACATGGGTATTACTTAGTTTTGGTGGTTTAATAAGTGATGATAACGACAGTTTTCGTATTTGAGAAACTAAGTCTTTTATTATGAATATTTGAGGGCCATGATTAAATAGTATCAATTGTATACACAAAATAAACGCTTGTTTGATAATATTTTTATATTGGTAATGACACTAATAACCTAATGATTAATTGGTTGATGCTTAGAAATGATAATATTGATAATAATGAAAAAAAAAACTTTAAAACAGAGATCTAACTACCTGTCTACACGGTTATCTATCTATGTACCTGTCGCCTTCTGAGAACTTCTGTTGACTTGAAAATCTCTTCCTTCCTGTAGGTATTACCACATATGTAAGTCTCTAAACCTTGACTAATCTAAAAACACCTCGAATAATATAATTCATCAAGCTATATACAAACATTAGTTCCTATAATACAATCTCGTAATTACTTCAAAAACGTTACGTAGTGTTACAAACAAAATTTAGTGTAACAAATCATCATCATATCAGCCCTTTATCGCCCACTACTAAGCAAGTGAGCATAGACCTCTCTTCTAGTACGCCACTTGTCCCAGTCCTGAGCTAATCTCATCCCGGCGGTCTAACATAATAAGTTGCGTTGCTAGATGTATGGACTATGGAGTCGCGCGCGAGAACGAAACTCATGCTAGCAGAACACTGATTTAAACTTTCACGATTTTTACACATCATTAAATTGTACAACGGGACTTAATCGCGTATGTATGTTTTAAGATTTACCTCCGACGTTTCCGCAACGCAACGTGGTGCGCAAAACGTTCAAGTTGATTAACAAGACCAAGTGCCGGTACGAGGGGCGTTCAAAATATTCTCGGTATTGATATCTTACGACCTCTTCTAAAATTTCTTTCGTTACTGGCCGCTAAGGTTTATTCATTGACATTAAAAAAAAGTATAATTCGAACCGAGATGGTCTTTTGTTTTTCTGCAATTGCTGAACAAACATGAACATCATGTGCGAATTGACAATGTTAACTAAATTAGAACATCGATGCGTGATAAAATTCTTGACAAAACAGGGTAAAAATCAAAAAACCATAAAAGAGGAAATGGATTGTGTTTACCGTGAGTCTGCTCCTTCTTTATCTACCATTCAAAAGTGGTCAAGCGAGTTTAAACGCGGAAGGGAGAGTATTGAAGATGACCCTAGACCTGGCCGGCCTGTAGTAGCTACTTCACAAGAAAATATTGATAAAGTGGAAAAACTTATATTGGAAGATGGTCGAGTGAAGGTAAAATCTATAGCACAAGTAACCAATCTCTCTATTGGTACCGTACATGATATTATACATGACCATCTTAATATGTCAAAAGTAAGTGCAAGATGGGTTCCGCGAATGCTGACTCGGCTTCAAAAAGACATGCGTGTAGCTTGTTGTTCCGATTTTATTGACCTGTGCGGTGAAAATCCTGATGAGGTGCTGCAAAGAATAGTTACTGGAGATGAAACCTGGGTTCATCATTATGACCCAGAGAGTAAACAAGAGTCCATGCAGTGGCACATTAAGGGTTCAGCTCATCCCAAGAAGTTCAAGGTCATCCCTTCAGCTGGCAAGGTCATGGCCACGATATTTTGGGATTGTGAAGGAGTATTACTAATCGATTATAAAGAAAAAGGTGTAAATATCACAGGACAGTACTACGCTAACATTCTACGTCAATTAAAGGATGTAATTAAAGAAAAGAGGCGAGGAAAGTTAACCAAAGGTATTCTGCTTCTGCATGACAACGCCCCCGTCCATACTGCTCATATTGCCAAGGCAGCTATTGTTGAATGTGGGTTTAAAACTGTTACTCACCCACCGTATAGTCCGGACTTAGCCCTCAGCGACTTCTTTTTGCTCCCCAATCTTAAAAAGGATCTGCGTGGAAATAAATTTTCTGACGATGAAGCATTGAAGGCGGCAGTGGAGGAGCATTTTTACACGAAAGATAAAAAATATTTTTACGAGGGATTAAAAAAAATAATTGATCGATCTTTTAAGTGTATGAACATAGGGGGGGAGTATATTGAAAAATAAAAATATCAAACTTTTCGTACTTGTTTGTTTTCATTCTCATACCGAGAATATTTTGAATACCCCTCGTAGTTCTAAAAACTCGCGCGGTTAGAAGATGCTGATGTCAACTTAAGCCAGTCTTCTCCGAGACCACGAGGACAACGCCGTCCTCGAAACGTCGGAGGTAAATCTTAAAACTTACATACGCGATTAAGTTCCGTTGTACAATTTAATAATACTTACTACCCGCAGCATTCATGTTCCCCTATTAATCTTCTGAACGTCAAATGAGTAACATTTGTAATCTTTATCAAGTAAAGTTTGTTTTGTTTCCTACCCTGCTGATAAAATAAGGACAACTTTTCTTTATCAGTCTGCGCACGACACTTGTTATAAACTTCCGATCCTGTCCTCTTAATAAACTATACTGTAAAACTTTAAGATCCCCGGTCCTCACAATCCGCCCAAATGTCTTCCCTTCGACTTCGACTTGGATGACCAACTCAACTGAGTCCTCTAAGCCCTTAATAGTTCAAAGGCATCGGAGTCCACACTTGGCTGGTTATGGGAAAGCAGGCAAGTTTGCACGCACGCTAAATTATGCAAAGACTTAAAAGTTTTAGGGTTCGCTAGTGACAATTCTAATATCTGGCCGGTATATTACGTCATGTTCTTCGGCAAAGTTGGCGATGGTGAGTTTAAGTTATATAGCCCCAGTTGTTAATGGTATCGCTGAGAGAATTGACGGTACGGTTTTGGAGACATTGGTTCGATAGCTTGGAAAATTGCACACCAACTAACTACGACAAACAACTACGCTTATTTTGTGGAATGAAAATTGCTATCTCATACGAGATCTCATACGAAGAAACCGTAACGTTTAGAATGAGTCAATTATATAAATCTTTCCACTCATTAACACAATATATAAATTCACCATTAGGTTGCTTTCTGACGATTATAAAGAGTATTCAATTCGACATCCATCAAAAGACTGTGTGCAAAAGAATAAAGACTCTGACCATGCTAACTTTGCACAAACTTCGCAGAATGCATACATATCCCTATATAAAGCTCCAATAGCTCCATACTTGACGTAGCACGTGGCATGAAAAATTAGCGTGTTCCGAGCTCCAATAATGCGTTCAAAAACACTATACAGACACTAAGGGAACAAAAGAAGGATGAAGGATTGATCGTAAAAAGCGCTGAAGCATGTGTAAATGAAAGCAGCCAAACGAAAGATAAACACGTAATGAACACATAAAACAAAACATGTAAAATATCACAGAACCATCTTCTCAACACACGTTGCGTACTTGTATGATCGTACATTGTTAACTGACAATACTTAAACCTTATAGCGACGACGTAAGGCTCACCTACGATCATTAAGACTAAAGAGTATTGCTGGTAGTCGCCATCAGATATATCGGAGTGGCCAAGGTGTTCACAAATATCTAACCAAAGCCTCTATTGTCAAAACGTTAAAGTGCATGTTCAGTTATCTTTGAGCACCTTGGCTGCTCCGATATATTTCATAGCGACTGTACTAACATCCTCAGTTTAAAGTGACAACTTTTGAACCTTTTTGCGAAGAACATAAGGCTCACCTACGATCAGTGTCTTTTAAGTAGCTGTTCCTGTTTCAGATGAGAGGATCTTTTACAAACTCCTTAAGTTTACTTAAAGTTTGCGTGGGACGTGGGAGAAACTGCACGTGCGTTCACAATTACTTGTCTTTGTTGTATTTATATGATTAAATACACTTAGTGGCAATGAAAACGGGTCTCTGTTAATTTCTATATAAAGCTATTTTTTTCTCGTTTTGCGATTAATTATTAGACTGCTATAGTGGACGAAAAATATGTTGCAATTTCGCCATATACTATTTAGTAGTGACAAAGTGATTGGTGCATATTTTATTTCAAAATTCCTCACGTCCATACGTTACAAAGTATGATAAAGAGTCAATCGAAAAAGTCAAAATATTTATAGGAAATATTTTCTCTGTAGATAAATACCTACCTACTAGTCATGCCTCTCATAGAACGACCCCGCGCCAATACTAGAGCTAACATTTCTGTTAAATAGTGTCCGACCGAATGACCGAAGTGCCGGTTTCGGCAGGTTTCATCCAAAAAGGCTGACAAAGAGAGTGTATAAGGGAGAAGTAGAAGAGGGAGTTGGAAGGGGGTAGACCTCGGCGGACTTTCTCTGATCAGATCGGGGAAATCTCGAAGAAAGGCCAGGTCAAGAGCACTCTAAACCGGCGAGCGTGTATACATGAGGAATGTTATGAAAGTGAAGGAAGCGAAAGAGGTATGTCAGGATCGTAGCAAGTTGAAATCCGTGGTCTCTGCCTACTCCTACATGAAATAGGCGTGATTATATGTGTGTATGTTCATCCAAAAATCATGTTTCGGCCAAAGGTTCGGTTTCGGCCAAAAAATCTGCCAAACATTTCGGTGGCCCCGAAATTTTAGTTACTTATTTTCGGTCGGACAATAAATTCTGTATAACTCTATTGAGGCAATGACTGACTAGAATACATTTGCAACTTCCAAACTGAATTACCCGCAAACTAACAGAGAGAACTTTATAACATTTATAATCCAATTTGATAGTCATTACAATTCAGCCCACGAAATTGAGACGTTACTGACGTATAATTAAGTACATAAATAATGAACTGACAGACACCTCGTCCAGCATTATTAATAAGACAATTATGGTACTGTACTTTAATTTAATTTGTCTGGCCTTGAAGTTTAGGAGGAAAGGGGATAACCGCTTCTTCATACAAACGTAGTTTCCATTTATTAATATTGTAGAAAATATTTTTATGTAATTTGATGTATATAATATTAAAGGGGCCCACTGATTATCAGGCCGCCGCACATCAGCCTTTTTTTTTAACGTTGGGGAAATGCGTTTACGCATGCCACCTGGTCCGGGGGAACCAGGGGGTATGACGGACTAACCAGTGGAGGACTACCGTCTAAAACCACCAACGAGTGCCGACTCACGACCTCAGCCTAACAGTCAGGAGCGAAAAAAACACATTTTTAAATGCTCCTAACTCTTAGCAATAAGGTTTTCTCAATAAATAGCACAAAAAAAGTAGTGTATTTTGGCGGCAAAATATGTACAGTCGCCATCAGACATATCGGAGCGGCTAAGGCGCTCGCAAATATCTGAACACGCCTCTATTGTCAGGGCGTTAGAGTGCGTGTTCAGATATTGAGAACACCTTTGCCGCTCCGATATATCTGATGGCGACTGTACATCCATGAAACTATTATTCTATTTTATTCTATATATAATTTAAAATTCTAAAACAATCAACAAAGGGGCATAGCTGAGGTTGATATATATTATGTACATTTAATTGTGTCAAAATGTTTACAATATCCGTAGAGGAAAATGGGGACTACGTTTGTATGGAAAGGCGGTTTAGGGGCGGTCGTCCACTTTTGTCTTAATCACGGGGTAACAATTAGAAATATTAGTGTGACCTTGTTTAGTTTGAGAATATTTTTGTTACCTTGAGGGTTTAAAGTATTTTTAAATACCCCTTGTGTTTAATGAACAATTTAGGTACCGAAATCGAATTCAACTTATACCTACTTACTAAGGTACAATACATTTAAGTGATTTCGTTTGTCTGTATTATTCAGGATTCTGTATTTTCTGATAACCAGGCCATTATTTCGGAAAGTTTTGGCTTAAAAAACATGTGCCAAATTCTGCTGAAACTTCGGTCGGATCGGACACTACGGAAAATGTTTCGGCGCGGCCGAAAGGTTGAACAGTTTTTTGGCCGAAACCGAACCTTCGGCCGAAACATGGCTTTTATGCCGAAACCTGCCGAAATCGAATCCAAAACCTTTAGTCGTTCGGTTCGAACACTAATAAATTCATAATTGATAAAGTAGTGAAGATACTTGAAAAATACAAATCATAAATTGATTAGATTTATTCCGTAGTTGTACTTACAGTCGCCGTCAGATATATCGGAGCGACCTAGGTGTTCACTAATATCTGACCAAAGCCTCTATTATCAGGTTGTTAAAGTCCATGTTCAGATATTTTTAAGCACCTTGGCTGTTCCGATATCTCTGATGGAGACTGTACGTATGGATATTTATACGTCACGGGTGACAACTCCGATTGACTTTCCACTCGATTACTTCGTGTCTTTGCTCCGCTGATCTCTTTGATGGTACATTTATTGCTACAAGCCAACTCTAATGGAAATCATGGATTTGATTAAATTATGTGGAGCTACTTTGAAGTGTACGCATATTGATTTGCTAGAGACGTATATTGAAAGATATAAAATGAATAAGTACGTGAAAACAAATGTAAAGTAATACATATTTGTATTCTACATATGTATATTGTAATAAAATACCTATCAGGTAGTGTTCATTGACAAATAAATTGTTAGATTATTTTTTACTAGAGTGTAGGTACAGCATTTTTTTTGTAACCCGTAACGAATTGTCTTTTAGTGTAAAATATATTTTAGTAAGTACCTACCCAACATACTTACGTATGTAAAATGTTGATAAACATTATTTTACAATAGATTTATCCGTAATTATTATATGATTTTTATCATTTTTCAAGATCTAGAATAAAATAAAAATACACTCCGTTTTCAAAGAGAATTAATTCCTTTTTTTGTATCTATTAAACCAATAGTACAAAAATAAAATCACTTACCGAAACTCTGAACGCAGCTAACGAACGCAAATACTAGCACCAATAACACTGAAACAAAAAAAAACGTTGAAAAGCACACTCATTTAATTTTCCCTGATCAACACTTGTATTTAATCTGTACTCGCAAAAAAAAAATCAAATTAAAAATAAAATTTTCAATTTTAGAACGCGCCTACCTCTCGCGAACATTTCGGCGGGAAAACTTATGCGGAACGAGCGTGCACCTCCCTCGCAAGTCTATCGGGTACTGACGAGTTTTCCAAGTAGATTGACGAATGTGATTGGTTCAAAAGTTTTCATAGGCGGAGAGCCGACGGCAAATCATATCCAAGCGTTTATTCTCGTATTCTGCTGCAACGATATGCACGGGATTAGATTACGTTTATTTAACATAGATAGTTAATTTATTTGAGATGGATCAGGCAAAAATAACTGTTATTGGTTGTAGATAAGGGCGATTTTTAACTGCAATTATATTTAACCGTCAATAAATCACGATTGGTAAAAACTACAGGTTTAGGTATAATTTGTAAATAGGTAAGGTAGATAAGATAAAGCAAGAGTAGTTAATACGTTTCTACGGTTTCACACGTTCGAAATATTCGAAACACCAAATTGTGCTAATTATTTTACAATATCCAAAAATATTGTCATGTAGATTAACTAATCATCTCCCATATGTGACATTCCACGAGAAAAGGTACCTTATGGCGGCTGGCGCTTACATCGCATAGCACCGCAATAGTATTGGAGCGGCGTTAATAATAGCGTAAGCGCCAACCACCATAACCTTTACCCGTGGGACATCACATATTTTTTCTAAAAAAATAGACCTAAAACTTTCCCGGGCTCCTAGACAACTCCCAATCATCGGTAATGACACTGCTCAAAGGCTAAACTAAAAAAATAACCTAAAAGCTTCAGAATGTCACAAACGGCCACAATTCCGAATAGATTTTTCTCAAGCCTATTTGCATGAAAAAGTTGAAAACCCCCACATAGCTTTGAACGTCGAAACTGTGGAAATATGACAAAGCGAACGAACGAATTGTCGAAGTAGGCTTTGATCGGGATTGTTCGAATTCGGGAACAGTGGCTTTGGAAGTTCTTTGCGAGGTAGCTATATTAAGTCAGGTGCTGTATCTAGCCAATTTATGAGGTATTCAAAAAGTTTTAATAGGTATAACAAAGTTACTCAACCTAACTCAGATCAAAAAAAAAATAACACCTCTTAGGTTAGATTCAAAAATTGTACGGTATTTGTTTTTCGCTCCTATTTCTTACAGAGAGGAAAATAGGAACTACGTTTAAATGGAGAAGCGGTCACGTGACGTCACCCCCTTTCGTCTTGTAAGCAGACCTACAGTCAGCATGATTTTCTAAGTCTATTGCCCGGGGTACAGTCGCCATCAGATATATCGGAGCGGTCAAGGTGCTCACAAATATCTGAACACGCCTCTATTTTCAAGGCGTTAGAGTGCGTGTTCAGATATTGTGAACACCTTGGCCGATCTAATATATCTGATGGCGACTTATGCGGAACGAGCGACTGTACATTCTGCTGGGCCCAAACTCCAAAGTAACCCAGTGATAATTAGTAAACATTGTTCTCTCGCCTAAAAGCACCGACCTTTACAAAGGCCTAATTTAGTGTAACGAAAATCAATCACCAGGATTGGCGCTATTCAAAACTCTTGGTCTATTCAGATCGCCCCCTCGCCTGGTGTGTATTCTGAACGCTTAGCGAGTTGCAATGGTATACAAGTGTGACTGACACCTCAAAAGTCGTAACCTCCAACAATTTTTTTTTTATCTTATTTAACGATCTCCAAGCCTTGTCGGTAGTGACCCCTGCCTATAGTGCGACATAAAATAGTAGAAATTAGATAAAATGGAACTGAAAAAGTTTCATACTATAGTTGGTCAAACCAATTTGTCAGTCGGTAAGAATCAGGAAAACTATACTTACTCATTCTTTTTTTTGGGTGCTGGTACTAGTGTAAGACAAAGATGGTATGATTCTCTCTGTCTATGTTTGAAATGAGACAGTCCTTTGAATTGTTACAAACTATAAATTGTTGCAATGTCGAAGCATTTTACGTCAAAAATGTGACAGTTACGTAGGAAGTGGCGTGGCGCCCTCATTTATTTCCTACAATTTCTTGTCGGACTATACTAAGTCCTGGGTTCGAATCCCGTATCCTGGTAAGGGCATTTTTAATTAATATCACAGCTGTGTGTAAAAAATGTACAGTGTTCCTTATTTTTACTCTTGACTGTACGAAAGAAAAAGTGACTAGGGGCTCATTTAGACGGCGCGCGAACTCGTATACGATTTTAATTACATTGCGGACCATGGAGGTGACATCAATTCAGCCGACCGATCAAAAAACGCAATGTAATGAAACTCGCATGCGAATTCTCGCACCGTCTAAATGAGCCCTTAAGGGGCCTACTGATTATCAGTTCGCCGGACGATATCCGCCTGTCAGTTGTTCGGAACTGTCAACTTTTTGTTCTAACTGACAGGCTGATGTCGTCCGGCGGACTGATAACCTGTAGCCGCCCAGAGACCTATAAAAAGGTCTCCTGTTCCATTCTAATTTGAACTTTGGGTTGACAAAATAAAATTTAATTTTGCTTGGCAAGGTTTGACGTATGGGCGGCTAGAGGATAATCATTGGGCCCCTTTTAAAGGGCCTAAATTAGGCCTCCAATGCCCAAGGCTGAGACGGAACCAGGGCCTCCTGAAAATTACCTAGTGTGTCGTCTTACCCGTTTGACTCACAACACGAAGGCGATTGTAATAAAACCCTTGAAAGCATTTCGCAGGGTGCGTTCAAAAATACGGTTTCAGAGCTTTGATGCGATTAATTCCGAATATTTCTACGGTCGGGTATTTTGTTTCATGGCATGAAAGCCTTTTTCAGATTTATAAATAAAATAACGGGGAATTGGATCAAAAATGTATAGGCAAATTGGTAAATCTCGCTTCATTTTTTTACACAATAGTCAATATATAGAGAATAACGGGTAATCGGATCAAAATTCTATAGAGAAATTGGTAAATATCGCTTAATTTTTTTATTCAATTGTCAATAGAGAAAAAATGTTTTTAATTTAAAAATGTAGTGAGAAATATATACATATGTGTAATTGTGTGCGAGCGTAACGCACTAAGAATAATACAAAGCAACATGCAATCGTATACGAGCTTTTTTTTTAATTAATAACCATTCGTAGTCAATCTGGATTTTCTGGATTACAAACAAAGTGAGATAGTAATATTTTCTTTTTTTTTATAAGTACAGTCACCTGCAATAATATGTTACTCTTCGAAGGCCGCAAAAATATGTGACACGCTCTTATGGCTCTACAAATACGAGCGTGTCAGATATTATTGCGGCCTTCGTTGTGTACAATATTATTGCAGGTCACTGTACTTAAAATGTATCTATGTCACAACGCTTTTCAAATTCAATGGTCTGCTATTCTCTTCACACTGAATGGGTAAAGCCCTCTTTTCTTTAGGTGAGAGCATTTCGTATTTCGTCACATTTAAAAAAGTAATATTCCGGAAAGCGTACATAAGGCAGGTCGAAAATGAAATATTTTTACGATCGCAGGCGAAGAATATCTTTTGAAAGAGTTTTTATACCGCTGCCTCATACACACGGTTTTATAGTTAGAGGTTTCTTTGCTGTTTCCTTGGTTTATGGTTTAGCACATGAACCTATAATATTACGGACAGAGTTTCGCTTACAACACAACTGTGATTCCAACATCCACCAGTTTCTAAGAATTTACGCGTGACACACACACATTGACAGCCCACATCCACCAGTTTGCCGTCAGACGAATCGAAACGTCATTGAAGTAAACATGTCGAAGAAAAATATAAAATATGCCGGCATGCGTAGCTTAATCCTGCTAGAATTGTACCGATCGAAAGAAAAAAAGTCACGGAATAACTTTTCATACTTAAGTTTAACAATTAGTACGTAAAATCACGATAATTTGTTGTTTATAAATTATCAAACTGCAAAACAGGAGTGTGACCAGTAACATGAATAGGGTAATTTCCCGAAAGTAGGGTAATTGATACCCTTCTTATTAAATCATTATGTATTAAGAGATCATTTAGGTAAATGGTTAAATTATTGATTGTGCATTTCAAACTAGGTCGGTATGGTAATTTCCCGATACTAAGGAGCGATACTTAACGTTTGTTTGTTATGTATTATAATTTTTTGTTGAAAACCAGATATGTTTTAAGTTAAATGTATAAATTAAAAAACATGACGAACTGATTTCATTACGATGCTAAATATCATTAGGTATTGAAAATAATGATTGCACAAAGTAATTGTGCAATATTGCGCATTTTCAAGACCTATAAAATCAGATACGTACACACCTTTTTTATTGTCTAACGTATTTGAAAACAAGGACGATATTAAAAATAATTGTTTTACAATTAGGGGAGAATTTGTGTTACATGGTAACACTCGTCTACACGCACACATTCAAACCGTCCGCCATTGCAGTGTCACAGTTTGTCTTAGGTGACAGTCCGTCCGTAATATTCTAGGTCCATGGTTTAGCATTATGAAGATTAAATGCAAAATAAAACCAAGGTGTGAAAAGTTTCGCGGTCCACTAGACTAGAGATGGCATTTAAACTTTACAAATCCGTTCTTCACTTGATATTAGGATTAGGTACTTATAGTGCTTCTCGCTTGTACTTTGGGTAACGACAAATCGGTAACCAAATAAATCAGTTTTTTTAAATAAATAATAAAAAATGGACAGTCACATTTTTACAATTATCTGGGAGACCGAGCTTTGCTCGGAAAACATAACTCAAAAATGCGCGTTTTCCCAGAGATAAGACCTAGCTAGATCGATTTTTCGCCCCCGAGCCCCGTTTAAAGGTATTAGATACAATATTCTGACTGTAAAAATATAGCTGCGCTGCCGGGTTTTGTATGACAGCCGGTTTTTAATGTTTTTATAACATCTCATCGGCGAAAGCCATCAAAACGATTGAAGAACTATACCTAGCAGCAATGTACTCGTATTTAAAAAAAGTTCATCGAATTCCCTTGCTGCACTGTGTGGCCGCTTGAGCTACCGCGAAAAACGAAAATCGTAATTTCGTTATCTGCCTCTTTATCACTCTTGTTCGTGCGAAAGAGATGCGGATAACGAAATTTCGATTTTCGTTTTTCGCGGAAGACCCTCTGATATCGGATGTTATACCACAACATATTGTACAGTCGTCATCAGATATATCGGAGCGGCCAAGGTGTTCACAAAATCTGAACACTCACTCTAACGCCCTGACAATATATGGAGGCGTGTTCAGATATTTGTGAGCACCTTAGCCGCTCCGATATATCTGATGGCGACTGTACCTCGCTAACACCAATATTATAAATAAGAGCAATATGCATTATTGTATTGTAAGAAGCCCGCAGAAGGAGATTTAATATGATTATTTCAAATACTATTTGTAAGCAGGTACATACAATACACATTACAGTATAAGGGAGAGTTGCCACCTTAAACCCAACTCCCGTATTCAATTAAACCCGTTCTCCAATTCTCCCTCAATCGCTCAAAGGTTAACTGGAAGAGATCCCTGAAAGGGATAAGTGCGCCTTTGTACAAATGATGTGTGTTTTTTCATGTTGTATGTTTCTTTTTGAACAATAAAGTGTTTTACTAGCACTACTTACTACTAAACCAAGATAAGTCCAGATAACTGTTTCTTCCTATTAGGTACCTACTTAAATATAATGTACCACTGCCTCTCTGGACACTCTGGTCCCGACGTTTGTGGAAACAGAAAACCGTATTCCAGCCAATTCCATAAAAAACCGAGACAAGTTAATTTCGCAGTGCCAATAAAGTGAAGTAAGGATGCTGTCCCACCACCGGCGATTAGCGAGTAGCGAGTTGCTATACTTGCTATGAGCGAGTCTCCTTGTAAGCGAGTTTTTTGTTTTGAGCCGTTACTATAGTTCGTTTTTTTAGCATTAGAAAGAACTTGAAAGAAGGTAAGCGATTTTGACATGTCTTTTAAATGAAAAACACTGTTTAAAATCAATAACTATTACTTATGAAAGCAGAAGACTATAAAAGTTCGTATTAGATTCATAATTGTTACATATTTACCGTAACTTATTTTTAAAATGTGTTTTTCAATTAAAAGACACATCAAGATTGTTTACCTTATTTCTAATGCTAAAAAAACGAACAATACTTGCCAGTACGAGTAGTACTTGTACGAGTAGGTCGAGCAGTGATGTGCCGTAAAATTCCAAAATTGCAAAATTTTCCACATGAGAATTTCGTTGACTTTTCTCAGTTTTGTAACAAAATTTTCCAATAGCAAGATGGAAACATCCTTTTTTTATTTTCCAAATTTTTGAGACTTATTTAGAGACATATTTTTGCAACTGCCTAGGTGTGCAGTGTGAATAACCAGCGCTCAATGATTATTATTGGCTCTCTAGTGATCCGTACAAAACTTTGTTCACAGAACACTTATCTTATGGGATCACTTCTGTCTTGCAAATCAGTTAAATGCGTTTTTCCCGGAGACTGTTTGACGGAGATAGCTGAAATTTGGAACAGTTGTAGCAATTACTGTAGTAATTGAAAGCCTGTTTATTGCTGACTGACGTTTATCAGCTTCTCTCCTTAAGTTTGCTACCCGATATATTAAAATAAAGTTTTAACTAAATATCGTAAAAGGAATAATTTTAATTTGTATACACACGAGATCTAGACCCACGCCTACGTTACTTGCACATGAAAATAGTTAATTGCTGCACGCTTCCGCTTCCGGTCGGGCAGCGGCCTTAGCACCCGTGACCCGGACGACCGCTACGTGCATATTGCACTGATTGGCTAGTAAACTTTCCATTAACTAACGTTATATTTACTTTAAAGGGACTTGTCCTAACCAATGATCTTAATAAGAAACACTTTATGTACGATTTCAGGCTAACATAGTCATTTATAGTTATAAATACTATTGAAAATGGGGTATTATTATTATTATTTCATTTTTCGACACGTAAAGGCTCTGCAGCGAGTGCAGCGGTATCATGGTCGCATTTTTATCACCTGTCATGCCATATATGTGTCACTTTCGAACTTACATATTTGTTAGAACGTGACATGCATGGTGACAAATGATAAAGAGCCGACCGTCTTAGCCCTACAGGAATATATGTATGTAATTATGATCACTCGCCATGTTGCGAAATTTCACTGGAACTAATTTGAGAATAACAGCCCTCTTAACAATGATCAATTGATCATAAATATTACTGGTCAGGCTTTAATTCTATCCTAATTTATTTGTACTTAAATTTCAATATGGTGACATGTATTTTTAATTTGGTTAAGTTTAATTTTTAATTTTAATGTGACATATTGTTATTTTATGTTTTTATCTATGAGCATTTTTGCCTGAAAAAGCATTTTGAGTGATTGATTCAATTTGTATTGTTGTCAATACCCTGCACTGCTCAAACCAAAAGCTCATTTCGTGTAAGGAAATTTTAAATTCTTTATAATTAATGCAGATAAATAGGTCTCAATCTAAAAGTTTGTAGAACTGTAAGTACTTAAAATGTAACGAAAAGCATTTTAAACATAATTAGGGTTCCATAGACAAATGGCAAAAAACGGAACCCTTATGGATTCGTCATGTCTGTCTGTCTGTCTGTCTGTCTGTCTGTCCGTCCGTATGTCACAGCCACTTTTTTCCGAAACTATAAGAACTATACTGTTGAAACTTGGTAAGTAGATGTATTCTGTGAACCGCATTAAGGTTTTCACACATAAATAGAAAAAAAACAATAAATTTTGGTGGTTCCCCATAATTAGAACTGAAACTCAAAAAAAATTTTTTCATCAAACCCATACGTATGGGGTATCTATGGATAGGTCTTCAAAAATGATATTGAGGTTTCTAATATCATTTTTTTCTAAACTGAATAGTTTGCGCGAGATACACTTCCCAAGTGGTAAAATGTGTCTATCCCCCCTGTAACTTCTAAAATAAGAGAATGATAAAACTAAAAAAAATATATGCTGTACATTACCATACAAACTTCCACCAAAAATTGGTTTGAACGAGATCTAGTAAGTAGTTTTTTTTTAATACGTCATAAATCCCCTAAATACGGAACCCTTCATGGGCGAGTCCGACTCGCACTTGGCCGCTTTTTTTTACTTTAATCTTTAATATTGTTAGTTCATCGCTACAAATAACCTTTCTATAAACTTAACAAAAGATGACTAGTCATTGTAAATACAATAGAGAATAAGTAGCATTACTAGGAATTCTTACCAGTCTTCATTGTGTATTTAATCAGCCTTTGAATAACTGTAGAAAACTTGGTAAAAACTTGCACACTAAAAGCAAAAACTTTGTTTTGATTGAAGTAAATTTTGTAACAAATTTACTAACAATCACACCGTTGACAGTGACACACATGAGACGTTTTTAAGAAAGAAAAATATTTAAGTGTTTGGGCATTACGCATCTTATAACAATAATAAAAATCATTATTTGTAGCTTTTTCTTTTGTACAACTGTATAATTATGGAAGGTACAGTAATGTCTTCTATACTCCATATGTATAATATTACGGTATATGTATAAAATGTTTAGTTTAGTTTAGTGTTAGTGAGTAGACTCCTTCTACTTGCATGCACCATACATGATGTTTTTCGGAAGCTTGTATCAATTAGACCAAAGTTGAGAAAACGCCTTAGAGAAGTTGACCAGGGTATATTCCAAAACGGGTAAATTTGATCAATTTGCGTTTTATTTTATCTTAATCATTAAACGAGGACGTGTACAGGTCTATGATTTGGAATGTATAGCTGGTCAACCAAATCTTGACAGTAAAAAAAGGCGCGAAATTCAAATTTTCTATGGGACGATATCCCTTCGCGCCTACATTTTTCAAATTTGCCGCCTTTTTCTACTGTCAAGATCTGGTTGACCAAGTATATTATTTTATGCGTATTACAAACACGAACACGTATTTTTGATGAAGGAAACTTTCGTTATCATACGTTGTTATTCTGCGGCCAGTGAGACAAGAAGTCGAATCAATGAGTCAAGTGAAACAAAACACTGTCAGGTCTATGGTCAACATGAACCTAGTATTAAACTGGATTGGGCATGAGTGGTGGGGATAACTGACAGAACGGGATAGTCTTATGTATCTTTCAGTAGGAGTAGCAGCGAAAGCGCTATTGTTGTTTGTCCTTGTCACAGTCTCACTTTTTTTTTATTCCCCACCATAAATTAGTATCATGATTGGTCGAATTTATTTGTTGCCCACCATAACAAATAAATTCGACCAATCATAGCGTCGCATTGCGTATGTTTTGTCCCTCACGGAGGCATGCGTAGACCACTTCTATAGGATGCTACCTTCTATGATGGTCAAGCGCCATAGTCCCTCAACGTCATGTTGACAAATTGACAATTGACATCTTGCTGTCAGGTGAGGCAATACCACTAATCAGCAAAACCACTCAAGAAATCAATAGGTATTCTACTTAAATACATTGTAATCGGGATCGGTAATCGCTACCTGCAAACAGCTGTACAAATTGGTTAACCGTTGGCACTACTTTGGAAAAAATATATCAGGAAACTCATTTTAAATCAATACAATTTTGTAAGTACGTTTACGTTTGGCTACGTTTCAGTTTTCCTAAGCGACATTGTTTATATCACCTGTATCTTAATATCTAGTCATTACAAAACTAGGTATTTAGTTGTCTCTTAGGGAGTCTTAAAGTTATTAGCTGCATGGTTTTATATAACAAAGCATTTACTTTGACCAAAATTTACCATATCAGGCTTTTTCAGATTTGTAAAAAGCTAAAGGGCTCTTGTTTATATTAATTACTTACTTTGAAAAATTTAAATATTTATTTAACATGCATTAATAACCTAAATGAGAAAGTAGCTCTGTCTCTTCAACTTAAACTACTGAAACATTTAGATGTAATTTGATATGGAGATAATTTGAGGCTCGAAGGACATAGCACATTATCCACCATAACAAAGTCAAGGGCACAAGCTGATATATTGTAGTATAATAAATAAAATATGATAATGATAACACAAATGTATTTTATTCCAGACTTCAGTTAATGACAATAAACTGCTAAGAATCTCAATGGAACATTCTGATTGTGAAACGGAAGCTATGGAGGAGCCCGGCCTAGAAGAAAGCACCACAACAATCTTTGATGTGCTCAGAGTCGACATTTGCTGCCGAGCAATCCTTGAAAAGGTACCCTTTCCAGATCTGGTACGCTCGGAGAGAGTAAGCAGAGAATGGCAGGCCATTGTGCACGATTATCTCCGCAACAACAAACGCAATATGAGATTCTTCGATCTCTATAGAGATATTCATCGTTACAACCAAAGAGATAAACTCTACAAGAACAATCCGTTGATCATGGATCATACCATGGTTTTCCGTACACACAATTCTTCAGAGATAGTGAAGAAACCGATACATTTAATTATTCAAGAGGTTACGGATCGCTGGTTGACATAAACTTTTGAATTTGACCTTATCATCATCATCACTAGCAGCAAAACTTGATAGATATGGAATATTTAAATTTTAGCCCTGATAAAATAGATTTTCGAAGCTTGTCATTCTACTAACAGATTCTTAAAAGCACATAATTGACACATCAAAAATAAACAAACATCATGTATCAATTCACATTAGGACCCAAATTCCTAGAAAATACGATGGAAAACAATTATGCACTACATCTACAGATGTAGCATACATCACATCACATGTAGCATTGTAAAAACCAATAATTTATTTTAATTTTCACTATTAGCTATTATAGTGATTTTAAACCTTTTAGTAATAAGGGACTTCTTGAAAAAAAAATGCCAGGGTCCTCCAACTGTTTGGTACATATGTTAGCAAAGTGTATCAGTAGTCCATCAGTGGACCTACCGTTAATAACCAGGGCTGTACCCAAATTTCTCAAAAGGCTGATACACATGAACTGCAACCCGACTGCAATTTGTATGGGAACAGTACGCCAACTTTGCGGTTGGCCTGTAGGTCCCACACAAGTTGCAGTCTGTCTGTACCAGCCCTGATAGTCGCAGACCACCTGATAAGAATCACTGGTCTTTCTACACTAAAAATATCTAAATTAACCTAAATTATTCTAGGCTGATGTAATGTAATTTATTTATGCTTTCCTTTGTAGGCAAAAAATCATTTCGAGACTGAATGAAATTCAAATTGAAAAAAGCTTATCATCATTAGATCTCTTCTGCTTTCATAGGTTATTAGGACATTATTTTAAAATAAGGTTTTTGGTTAGATACGTTTTTTTTTAAATGGAATGAATTTATATATGGTGGAATGTGAATATGATGAAATGAAACTGAATAACTTGGTAGATACTTAATGTAATGCAACGCATAATCCTTGAAGCTTGTAACGAATTATGGTAGGTATTATTTATTTATATTTGATTTTTTACTTACCTACTTAAATTATACACATTTTAGTACTAGTTTGTAATCTCTTTTATTCATAAGTTTTTGTTGACGGTATTTTAATAAATAATCATTGGTATAAGGACGCTAAGTACGAAGAACGTTGTACACTGACCTTTGATTTCCTATCTCTATCGCACGCGCATTGCTGTCCCGCTCGCACAGTGGCATTGACCGCCGGCATCATCGGCAGGACAGAAATATAATGCGCGTGCGATAGAAATAGGAAATGGCGGGTCAAGGAATTCTTTCTTACCTATTTTAAACCTTATTTCGTTGCAGTAAGATTTACAATTGGTCAGTAGTAGTGTATCGATGATACAGAACAAATTGGGATGGTGGTTTTTGTGCAATAATTATAAAAGTACCGTCAGCAAAGAAGGTTGTGTTTTTTACAATTTAGCTTATTTTACTGTTTCATCTACTGTGTGTAGTTTGCCCATAATAAAATTAATGAATTAATAAATTAGTTGTTTTACTTTATTAACAACAATGTTGTTGACTAGTTTTTGTTCAGCTTTACCGAGGTTTGAACTTACGAAATGCCCGACGCCGCCTGTTCCTAGAGACGAGTTAGGATTATATATTTCGGGAATCTCGGAAACGGCTCTAACGATTTCGATATGCTATATGGCATCATGTATAGCCCCATGTACAGATGTGCAAGTTGCGGAAAGTTTCCATAAAATTCTCGGAAATTTCATGAAACTCACTAGGAAATATGGGGAATTTAAATTTAAAATTGGAAAGTTCCAATTCTCATACAAAAATGTAAGAGAAATTTTTCGAATTTTTCCTTCGTTAAATTCCCGAAACATTTCGCAATTTTGTAAAGTTTCCTTAGGCACATCAGCAGCCCCATGGCTATACTAATGCAACAACAACATTATGGGGGTTTTCGGGGTCGAAAATCGATCTAGCTAGGTCTTATCTCTGAAAAATATGCCCATTTTTGAGTTTTTATATTTTTTCCGAGCCTTTATCGGTCTGCCTGATATTCTTACAAAAAAAAATAAAAGATTAGTTATGAAACATATGAATTATTATTTTACTTAGCATAGACATATCTAATTAACAATTAAGGTCATTATCATTACTATGTAATTACTTAAAAATAAAAGTCATATTTTAACACATTATACTTACATTAGCCTTTACTTAGGGCTATATCATTATTGAAACTGTTATACATAAGTATCACAGCGAGTTTCGGTGCCAAGCGCGCGTACTACACGAGGCGGCCGCGGTGTTGTATCCCTGACTAGTATAGGAGTTTGAGTCTCTGGTGGCACGTCTATAAAATCCACCGTCCATGTAGGAGAGCGCTGCGCAGCCAACATGGTTGGAGTTGGCAAAGCCTTGGATGATTGAATAGAATGTATTGGCTGAGGTGAGGCTAGTTTTTCAAGTGCATTTATGTCAGAATCGTCAGATCCATCATCTTGATCTTCCTTACTTGTATCCGGGTCTTTGTCAGGGGTTAAGGTAATGGATTTAATCAGTATAGCTTTAGATTCTAAATCATCTTGTTCTTTCGTCAGATCCACGTGATTATTTAGCTTTAGGGATTCCTTGGATCCATTTAGATCCTGTTCTTTTGTCACATCAAGATTCGAGTTAAGTTGTGATCCATTTTGTATTCCTGATTCAGAGTCAAGGTTTTGAATAAATTCTAGATTGGAAAGCTTAGCTGGTCGGCGTCGGCGCACCCGGCGCCGTTTCTTCTTAGGCGCGTCAACTACGTCTGTATCTTTTTCGTCTGTCACTTGTTCAAGCAACGCTAGTGCCCTACTCTTGACTTGGTTCAACGTATCATTGTCAATTGGCACATCTTGGTCCATTGCTGTGAACTTTTGACCCACTTGTTCCAATTTTGAAGCATGTTCAATCAGCTCAGATAATGGTGAACTATGTTTTTTTGTTTCTGATGGTGTTTGTGTTCTGCTTTCTTCTGCCTTTTTTAACAAGAACAGTGTATCACCTACAGTAAACTTCCGTTTACGTGCAACTGAAGACTGTTGGTTAATGGTTGGTTGCCACATTTGTTTTGTTGTTTTCTTGGGGCTGCTTTGGGTCGTGGAGTTGTTTTGTATGACAGATTGGGTCGGAGAAGGGTGTGCTGACACAACTTGGTCAATGTCTGCTGGCTCCTGTTGTTTATTTGTAGATTTCTTGGGGCTGTTTTGCTTGGTGGAGGTTGTGAAGCCATTTTGGGGTTGGATTGGAGGTTGGGTTGGTATTGATGCATCTTCGTCAGAGTCTCCAATACTGAAAGCATGCTGCCATTCATATTCCACTCGTGTGACCCTGCCAAAAAATGAAATAGGCTATATTTAGGCTGAGGATAGAAAGGTGTGGAGCAAGATTATATGAAGACCTGCACCTCTGTGCCAACAACATGAAGAAATTAAACAATGTACTAAATAAAAAATTTTAAAAATTATCATATGCAAATAAAAGTTACTAAATAAATAAAAGACTTTAATGTGAAAATTGTCATTTTACAATAGGTTAAATTTTGACTTTTACTTCTGCACAAAAGCCACCAGTGTCAAAGTTTACATAAGAGACAAATTTGCAAACAGAGATCATGGCATTTAGTAATGAGATACTAACCGCACTGTATCATCATGACGCAGAACCTTCATTGGCTCGCTGGGTGGCAGTAAATGATCCCCCGCCAACAACAGCAACGGCCCTTTGATCTTAGCTACACGTCGCACGCGGCTCGCCAGCCAGCGCACTTTGCGAGCACGGCGGCGCACCCACACGCGGCATCGCGCTTGGGCGCCCATACAGGCGCTTAGATCCACGTTTAACGCGAACCCGCCTGGTTCGGAGTCTGACTCTCGTTCGGCATCATTTTCTGTTAACCGAACAAGAGATAAAGGATCTAGAAAGGATAGTTCTGACGAAAATATTTTGGTACTTTGGTTTTCAGTTAATTAAGTAAACTAACATCCTTAGATATGTAACTAAGACTAGTATTTGATATCAAACTTGTAGCTGCGATTTTATAGCCCTGTCAGCTCCCCGGTAGTGTACTACGGTCAAGCTGAAGCATTTTACTAACCTGTATTTGGGCCGCCGGCTCGACTTAATGCACTTGTCTCCGGCATTCTACTAGTCTCAAGAGAGTTTTAACTTAATGTTTTCGAAGGACCATTAGTGAACGAACGCTTCAGCTATCCGGTCATACTTATTTCTCCTTAAAGACCGCCAAAATTAACAAAATTTGCAATAATCTCAGATCCACACGATCCAAATGTCAGAATTGTCACTGTCAGACTGTCAGACCACACCACAGATTATAAGTACGTCAGTGTCATGATTACCAGGGCAGGGATACGTTCCAAAACACTTCAGATTTGTGATTAAAACATCAAAAAAGGATCGATTAATGTAATTAAACTAATGCTTTAATTTATTGAATATCACTAATCCATAATTTTATTACAATCATAGATAACAAGGTTCTAAAGTGTTGAATAGAGAAATCTGGAATGTTTCGACCGTTGGACGAAAAATTTTGTATTTCTAAAGAAAACAACAGATGTTGTTTATGGTCGATTTCGTCGGTCGATGTCGTTGTCAAACATAGAAGCGTATTAATTGTGTATTTATTTAAGAAATGACGAAATAAAGCAGTATTCTAATTTACTATTGTGTTTCAACAAGAAAGCTCAAGTTATCGATTAAGTGGTTAATTAGAGAGACAGTGTTCAAAGACAAATTGTCGATTGTGTTTGTATCATTTCGATCGTGATGGCGGGCGGATTGTGAGAATTGTGAGATTTTAGGAGTTTGAGCGGTGTTGCAGCTGGGCGGCGTCATGTGGAACAGCGAAAACGTCTCGCCACAGCGATCGCGCACCGCGCTGCGCGAGCTACGGAGGCTGGCAGCGCGGCCCCCGCCAGGAATCAAGCTGCTATTGCGAGACGATGATCTCTCCGACATCACAGCGCTTATTGATGGACCAGGTACCTTATACCATATGCTCTATACATGCACAAGTAGGGTTGCCAACTATTTTTTGGTGGAATATAGTATTTTCCAGAATAAGACATCAAAAATATAGTACATTTCAAAAAATATAGTACTTTTAGATAAAATACTAAACATAAGTGTAATACTTATACGTTTAATCGGAAATATAGTATTTTAGCGTACTATATATTTTCCAAAAATATATAGTACAGAGAGCCAAAATATAGTACAATACTATATAATATAGTACGGTTGGCAACCCTATGCACAAGCCATATGCCTACCTAGTGCAAGGTGCTAGTCGTGTCTGATAATTAACACATAAGCTTGCATAATAATTAGATGCTAATTAGTTCATTACTTGTATTTTCTATAAAAACAACAATGTGCTCGATGGAACGGCTTGTCTGTATTTAGTGGTTCTTTTGGAGTAATTAAGAACACAGAAATGTCTGGAACTTTTTTGGGTTTGAAAGTAATAATAATTTTTCCCTAGCAATGTAACTGTTAATCAATAATGTGTTGTCCTTTTGTTGTAAAATAATGATTGATACAACGTAAAGACCCCATTTGGCGGGTCTAGTATAGTATTTTATAATATATTTAAAGGTATTAGATATTTTTTCAATTAAGATTCGAAATTGATCTATGAAACAGGCTATTTTAGTCCAAGTTATAATTTATACTGTTAAAGTGATGAATATTGTGAAGCGGAGCCAAGTAATAGTAATTTTGATTATTGTTTTCCATACTAATAACAGTTTTCATACTCTTAAGTATATTATTTAGGATTTATTAATGCTTATGAATGTTGATGTAATAGAACCATAAGTCTTATAGAGACATACATCTATTTTAGTCATGGAAATGATAATTATACTAATAACTTACTTATCAATCATTCAAAATTTCAAATTTAACTTAATCCAGAAGTCTTCAAACCCAAGGTTTTTGACCTAAGGGTGGGATTGTATGGAATTTGGCACTATGGTCCATATTTGCAGGCTCTTAGGCCGGATCCAGCTCATGGGACATAGTCTAGACTCTAGAGGTTGCTGACACAATATGCCTCTGATTTTTACACATTACAGCGGAGACACCATACTTCGGCGGCGTGTTCCGCGTACAAATAAAGCTGGGCAAGGAGTTCCCGACAGCTCCGCCCCGAGCATACTTCCTGACGCGCATCTTCCACCCGAACGTGAGCCGAGAGGGGGAGGTCTGCGTAAACACACTCAAGGTAATATTTTACTTTATAATAGTTAAGCAACCAGCGTGAAAGCAAGAAATAGTGATATACTAATAAAGTGCCACTCAAGACACAGATTCCGAGACAACCAGGCTATTATCTAGGCTAGTATCTAGCGGCGAGATAGACTACCCTTCTTTTTCTATGTTGATAAAAGAGGGACGGGTAGAACTACTGAACCTGTTCGCAAAGTTTCACGAGAATCTTTGCTAACGCTCGCTCAGTTAATGCCTTTGAATGTTTCAGCGCGACTGGCGCCCCGAGCTAGGCCTCGAGCACGCACTCCTAGCGCTCCGCTGCCTCATGATCGCTCCCAACGCGGACTCTGCCCTAAATGCGGACGCAGCGGAACTGCTGCGGGGACGCTATGAAGAATACTTCGCTCGCGCCAAGTTGCTTACAGAGATACACGCCAAACCTGCCAAGGGACATGAAACCCAGGTAACTACTAAAACCCTCCAGATACTTAGTAAAATACAAATTTTAATGTGAGAACATGTGAATCTTTAATGCAGTTAGAACAATGCCCTAGACATAATATAAGAAAGATTAATATATGCTATGTAACTACTATTAACTTCAATAATAAAGGCTAATTACAATTACTAAAAGCTGTAACTAGGATTTGCAATCCGGTTCCGGAATGTATGATATTATCCGGATCCGCGGATCTTCCCATACATTTCGGATCCGTCATGCAAACCCTAGCTGTAACAGAGGCGTACCTTGGTTGGGTCTGAGGCCTGTCCGATCGTGTGTAAGATGGTACGCCGTACGTCGGTTAAGGACCCAGTTAGACGCAGATAGACACATACATTGCATTATGAATGTTTACAGAAACACCACTATTATGTGCAATTTTACTTGTGAATGGCTCTTGACTATAAAACCGGGTTGTTTTCTACAACATTTACTACTAAAACCTTACCCTTAAAGCTTGATTTTTGGAAATATTTTAAATTTATACAAGTACTGGGTGAAATTAGAGGCGCAAATGAAAATGGGGATATGCCCCAATACTAAATTACTCCTTATATGGTATGTCTAGTAGTTGAACGAATTTTCGTCAACCACACGTGGTTTGTAGTTGAACGACACGGTGGTAAACTCACAGGACTAACGAAAAATACTCCGCTTCCTGGGTATGGGACCTACACTAATGATTCACAATGTTATAAGTCAGTGGTGGGCAAAAACGGCCCGCGGGCCAACTCCGGCCCGCGAATGGATTTTATTCGGCCCGCCGCCGGTCCTATGAAATAATTAATAAATGGCATTGGCCCACGATTCAAAAATAAATCGCAAATCAAAATAAATTTTGGCTACAATTCTGGCCACTTAAATTTCCTAAACTGTCTGGCCCCCTATGAAAAAAGTTTGCCCATCACTGTTATAGGTTATAGATAGGTTCTCACGGGCTTGGTTTCCGACGTCTTATTATTGCGTCTATTTTGCGTGATGGGTTGGCGGCACTATTCCTGTCAACCCAACTCGACCAGCCAGCCTATTATGGATAGCTTTATCCATCTTTATCCACGTGATAAAATAACTGTCACTGTTTAACACCGTGGGAAAGAAAGTGACGGACACCGTTTTATCACGCTGTCACGTAGACAAGAACGACCATCATATCCGTACAGGAAGCCTAGCAGACCTTTGACGTTGCCGACGACTTATGGGAGCGACCCCGGTGAGCCGAGGTGTTGTGCCTGGTCATAGAGAAATAAAGACAAGAGTGCTCACTCCATACATCAGTTCAGACTATTAATTTCAGTGTCTACATCTAGCATCGAGTAGCGGAACTATCAGTACTACTACTTGACAATAGATGTAGCAACGACCGGAAAGTCTTATCTCAACAGCATAAGACTTTCCGGTCGGTGCTACCATCTATTGTCAAGTAGCAGTACTGATAGTTCCGCTACTCGATGCTAGATGCTAATAGTCTTTTTGTTACTAAAACTGATGTATGGAGTGAACACTCTATGTATTTTTTTCTCTATGGCCTGGTATTCCGCCACCCCTGGGCATTCTAGAATGACGTGGGCGGCTGTCTCATCTGCCTCCATGCATGCTTGGCAGAGAGGGCTATCTTTAACACAGATTGTTTAATAGTAATAGGCTACATGACTAATTTTTTTTTTATGGTATCAATCGATCGGGTTTGTTTTTAAGATCAAATGTTTATATGGGACCCATTGCATTAAAGTAACACAAAAGTCAGAAATTGTAGTCAAAGTCCGACAGTCGCACTTCACTCGCGAAACGCCCTATACAAAACGGCCAGAGGCCGTGACGTCATCGCCCATCTTGTAGTATGGACAAAACAAGAAAATTGCGTTTTTGTCGGTGAAATATTGCGTTTATGTATATAGTTGCTATACAATATTTTTTTGGATGAAATGTAAGGAATCGAACGGTACCCTTACTGTTATCGTTTTTGGAAGTTAAAAAAAACTTAAATTTTGAAACTTTCAGGTCCTGTAATTTTGTAATTTTTCAATATTTTATTTTAACATCCACATTATTGTGATAAATTGCTCGTTTGCTGTCTATTTTACTAGATTTTGTTATAAAATTCAACATGTGTCATCATCCCTATTGCAGAATGAAAACACGAACCTCATTGGCGGTTTAGACGAGCCCACTACAGCCGGCAGCGGGACAGAAGGCGCCGAGGCGGGGGCGGGGGCGGGGGCGGGGGCGGGGGCGGGGGCAGGGGCGGGGGAGGGGGCAGGGGAGGGGGCGGGCCCGGCGGCCAAGCGCGAGCGGCGCCCGAGGCAGAAGCCGACGCCCGCGCGGGACAAGCGCAAAGTGCTCAAGCGGTTATGAACTAAATTACCAAATATTATGACATTGGATTCACATTATATTTAATAAAGTAATTATTTGCGATTATTATATTAGAGTTTTTCTTTACCCAGTTGCACAATAAAAGTTTGGAGGCTTTGATCTCGGACTGTCTAGAACACAAAATTACTAGTATAATATTTTGCCTATATCTCTTTTAGTCTACATCGCAAACGGTCTAGGACACAAAATGACCACATATAGGTAGGTTAGGTTCGTTAGGTATCTTCAAATGGCCGAAGGCCAAACCGCACAGAAATTCTGTCGACATCGCTAACGTAAAGATAAACCGACGAAATGTAGGTAAATAAAGGTCTAAATAATTGTAGTCATTTTGTGTTCTAGACCGTTTGCGATGTAGACTAAAAGGGATATAGGCAAAATATTACACTAGTCATTTTGTGTTCTAGACAGTCCGAGACCAACCCAAAAGTCCGACTTTCGGAGGCGTCTGTACTGTACAAACGCTCTATACAATAACGTCAGGTTTAATCCCCGCGACTCACCTTAAGAAATGGGAAAATAAGAACCCGAAGTAAGTTTTTGCTACAGGATAGAGAGCGTACATGAACTGTAGGGGGCAGCACAGGAGCCGCCAGTTTTGGCGCGAGCATGGTCTAATAAATGGTCTTCTCTCATAGAAGGTAGCATCCTATAGAAGTGGTCTACGCGTGCCTCCGTGAGGGACAAAACATATAAATTCGACCAATCATAGCGTCGCATTGCGCCGCTATGATTGGTCGAATTTATTTGTTATGGTGGGCAACAAATGAATTCGACCAATCACGGTGGTCAATTTACGGTGGGGAATAAAACAAGATGTGAGACTGTGACAAGGACAAACAATAATAGCGCTTTCGCTGCTACTCCTACTGAAAGATACATAAGACTATCCCGTTCTGTCAGTTATCCCCACCACTCATGCCCAATCCAGTTATACTAGATTCATGTCTTCTCTTCCCAGAGTGTCACTTGCCTACGTCACAATAACATTGCCATTTTATTTCAACATAACATGTTACATGGGTACATTATATCTATGGTTAACAAGTTAAAATATTTCTTTATAATTTTCATTTATATGTATTTTATCTTAAATTTTACAATAACACGTCATTTTTAATTATTCGTTAGCAATATCTTCCGATTCACGAAAGAAATTTCAGACGTTCGGGTAATTCTGTTTACACTACTGGCAACACAGGATAGCGCTGTCACATTTGACAATCCGCCATTTTGTCCCTGACCGTCATCCTTGTCGAACGCGTGTTAATTGTTATTTCCTTCTCGCTCAGTGTCAGCAGTCGCAGTGTTTTCCAAACTTTTCACGTCGTAAGCTTGGTAATGAATGTTTTGTTACGAAAATGGTTGGCTGCTCTATTCGGAACTGTAAGAGTAGGAGTGAAAAGTGCAGTATAGATTTGTTTTATTTTACTATGTTTCTACATGAATAACTTAAAATTAATGCCGTTAAAATAATTTTCACCGTTGGTTAAAATTCTCCCACATTTTAAAGTTTGAGAACCTGTAAACAGCATGATGACGTAGGCAAGTGACAGTTAGGTCATTCGCGAATCTCGGAAGAGAGTGCCAGGCGGAGTATATTATTATACCATGGGCGCGAGGCTTAAATGTGAAGTTTATGCTTCCGATGTAGCTCACAAGGTGGCAGACCTTCCAACGTGCACGGTCCCTCATGTGCCTTGGAACTTTTTCTACTCGGCACTAGATGTCGCTAGCAAACTCGTGTACAAGTTGTACAACTGACAAAAGTGGTGTATCCTTTTAAAAAAACAACAGTCTACATAAAAAACACGCTTAAGATCGGTTTTCCTAGGATAGCGGTGCTGTCATATAGCGGCCGTCTCCATACTAAATAATACGGCTAAATATGGTTGTCGTAGTATTTGTATGGAGACGGCCGCTATATGACGGCACCGCTATCGGAGGAAACCAAAGCTTTATGCCATAAAGTGCGTTTTCATTCATTTGAATTTTCCCACCACTAAAGCACTTATATAATCAGATCAGCATCACAGATTATATAACAGTTCTTACGAACAGATACTTATCTCTCAAAGAAAACGCAAATACCTACAAGTTTTAATTTTCTTTTTAACTTATTAAAGGGTATTTATTTATATTCCAAAATCAATTCCAAATTTAAGACATAAAAATACAAAGTCCAAAATTATACAACAAATTATTATTAGTTTTAATTGTCCAATTTGCATTAGAACTTGCCATATAAAATCATAGCGTACAATAACTATACATGAGTAAGATAAGTTGCAATTAGTTATTATAATATTCCGTTTATGCGTTTTATTCCGACAATTGACTGCGAAACATTTTAAAAGGTCATATCTCCCTGCAGTAACCGCAGTGTTTACGCCGTTTTATAAGCTACTTATATTGAGAATGTCTATCTATACTATACTTTTATCTATCGGAAGAGAAAAAACGGTTTCTTTATTAATTTTGTTGTTTCTGCATCCATCGACACTAAAAGCTGTGCTATTTGTTCGAGAAGAAGACATTTCTTTCGCATACAATTTGGCATATTCGAGCGCGCGGCGACGCGACGTGCGTGCGCAAGCGCGCGTGGTAACCAATAGGCTTGCTCAAAGAGTAAAGTAAGTATATAGGTAAGTACCTATATACAAGTGCTTTTCTACCGTGAACGGGAACAGATTCGTAGGTATAAAACCGAGCTCGCGCGGAGAGTTCCATAGGCCTGTCAGCATTAAAATTGCGTTTCTTTCTATTCGACACTAGATGTCGCCAAAACACACATTTAAAACGTTCTTCAAGTAGGTACAGTTCCAAAGTAAAATACGGAATGTATCAACAGCATTTTATTGTCAAAACATCTTATAAAAATATAAACCACAACAATATTTACAGCATATTGAGACAGTATCGAAAAAATCCGATTAAAATTAATCATTCACGAAGGGTGTTCCAAAGAAATTTAATTGTAGTCTTTTATACACTTAATTAATCGTATAATTGATTTGAATAAATGATACTTACCTACGTATATTTATTTCCTTTGAAATTCCCCCGAAATGTAAATTTTCGTTGGCCTTCTTAAAAAATCAACATAGATCTGTATTCGAAATTCAATCGTATTTGTAGAAATATAACATATAACCGTTGAAAAAAATAGAAATGGACGTATTTGATATAATAAAATTAATAATATTGTTACAGGTGTTTTTTTTTTTATTTCTACGCGTTCGTGTCAATTCAATGTATTCAATTAATATTATTATGTCGAGATCGGTTTCAACACTTATTACTTATTTAATAATTATTAAATCTTGTACTTCTGATTCGTTCTAACTAATGTGTAGAGTCTGTGCGGAAAGAGAAGAGTCGTGGAATGTATGGAACCCAATACATTCCACAACTCTTCTCTTTCCGCACAGACTCTACTTATATGTGCGTTAGCAGAGACGTCACACCGCGACGTGCGGTGCGGTACAGTGTGACGTAATTAACTTATAAGCATACATACAATAGGTACAACGCACGCACGCACCGCACGTGCTCGTATAATCCTTGGATGTACCTACTCGTATATCCCACATAAACTAAAATTATAATTAGATTGACTCAATTTATCTGACCGATCTAAATACCTACATTTTTACAAAAGAATTATTATTATTATATTGATTAGGTAGTATATTGGCCAATCTAAATTGCCATTTTTGTATCAGGAGGAAAGAGGCTAGTGTTGAGTCGCTCACTCGTGAGGCACCTCATTTGTACCACTCATTTTGTTAATTTGTCGCAATACTTCGTACCGCAAAAATGTCTTACTTCACTCCTCTATTCATTTTACTCATTTACTCGCGCGCATCACAAACAACTACCTATAATATTGTAGCGTATTGTATAGATAGATAGATTTATTTATTTATAAAGGAAGTGATGAATACATAAAAATGAATATACATTAAAAAAATTGTCGCTGTTGGAATTAATGGAATAGTCGACGCTGAAAATATGCTAGTACCTCACCTCATTTGAAGTAAGACATTGTAACACCTCATTTTAGAAAATGAGGTACTCATACAAACTCATTTTAAATTGATGTCCTACCCATCACTAAAAGAGGCGGTAAATTTTCAAATAGTAGGAGTGAAAATTCAAACTCCCATTTGAGCTTCGGCCGTTTTCTACTGACGATTTTGTTTGTCAGACTTTAAAAACACACTTATTCGAAAAAGGCGTTTAGGTTTCTCAGTTTGGTAACTTAATAACTATACAGCCGGCCTAGCCAAGGTGACAATCGCTGCCGCTTCGACAACAAAACACTTTTGTCTCTCTATCACTACGAGTATTCCATATTAGTGCGACAGCATAGAGAAAAAAATACATAGAGTGCTCACTCCATACATCAGTTTTAGTAACAAAAAGACTATTAGCATCTAGCATCGAGTAGCGGAACTATCAGTACTGCTACTTGACAATAGATGGTAGCACCGACCGGAAAGTCTTATGCTGTTGAGATAAGACTTTCCGGTCGTTGCTACATCTATTGTCAAGTAGCAGTACTGATAGTTCCGCTACTCGATGCTAGATGTAGACACTGAAATTAATAGTCTGAACTGATGTATGGAGTGAGCACTCTTGTCTTTATTTCTCTATGGCGACAGTGACAGTTTGCATTTCGATCGCTACGAAGCGTAAGCGATTGGCATGTTGGCTACGAGGCCAGTTTAAACCGCGTTAGCAGCTATTCTTGTCGTTCAGCGGCAATTCTTCCCGCGCCGGCGGCGGCGGCTTGTGAGCCTGCGGTGCGAGCACGTATTTGTGCAACAGCGCGAAGAGCGCCGCGCCGGCCAGCGGGCCTACCCAGTATACCTGCAAACACCAAATATTTAACCCTTTAACCGCCGAAGACGTCAAGTGACGCGCGCGGCTACAGCACAATATCAACCTTCGTGCATTCCACAAGGTTCAATGAGGCGCGACACATGATAGGCGTGGCATTCAAAGGATTAAAATCAGTCTGTTGAGTTTTCACTCAACTCTTAAATAAATCTTAGCCCCTGGCGGGGAAGAGATAAGTCGGACCGGACGTTGATATGTCCGATGGGCTAGAGGGGCAGTGGGGGAGTCAGCTGCCTCTCCCGTGTCGGATCCAGATTCTAGAATTAGGCACTTGTGAGTTAGAAAAGAACATCAGATAAATGCGGCACTTTATTATGGGACGTACCGCAAACCGTAAACCGCAGTACCAGTAGAAGTTAGTAGGAGGCTATCAGTTGAGAAGGAGGCTGGCTCAATTGGACTCGGCTGGAAAGAGCTGGAGGTAGCCGCGCAAGATCGCGACAAATGGAGAATTCTTCTGCGAGCCCGATGTCTCTAATGATGAGGGATAACAGGAGGGATAATCATCAAACCACAGAATACACCAATATTTACCCATAGGTACTCCCAATGCTGCGTGACCAGCGCAGGTCCGAAGCTACGTGCTGGATTGATACTGGCTCCGGTCATTTCACCCTGGAACGATGACATCAATGTCAGTTATTATGAATTCAAAGATTTAAGACACAACCTGGCTGGAAAGCGATTTATTTCCTGTGCTGTCATGGATGGGGCGTTTACTTTGGAAATACTGGATACCTTGATTACTTTATTACATTCTCTTATTTGATAGCTGGTTGTTCCGTTCTCAATTCGTAGACCAGGAGAGTCAGAAGAACGATAATCAGTTTATAATTATATGTACCTCACAGAATATTTAGTCAAGGTGTAGGTACAAGTCTACAATTAGATTTATATCGACCATGATTAAGTACCTTTTGTATTGCTACATGCATCTTGTTCACGGGTAGGTAACTGAAGATGGCGGGTGGGTGTCAAAGTTGTGTAGACCGCGCTCGGTCTACCCTCATTCGTGCGCGTCAGCTGCGTTCGCTTTCAACGTTAACTAACCGTGAATCATTCAAAGATGTTACTAATATCAGAAAAAGGCTCGTATTAAGCTCCACAGGGCAATTAATAACTACTTACTCCAACATATACAAGTCCAGCGACCACAAGACCAAACTTGATTGGCCCAGTGGAATCATGTTTCCCCGTCCACAGCGCGCAAGCCAGAAGCGTCAGGAGACCAGTGATCAGGGCCTCGACTACCGTCGCGGCCAGGGGGCTGAACCCATGCGCTGGGAGCGTCACGCCTAGCGCTGGTATTTCTACAACAAGGAGTAAACACATATTAACTCACATTTATAGACGGGGGTCTAACGCGAAATTTATTCAATTACCTTTATATACCAGGATAAGTTGCATTTCATCCACATTTCAGGATTTAATAGGGAGGATGGATTCAACTTATCGCCAACTTGGGAACCAGTGATACAGAAGTTAAAGCCAAAGGATCTATCTTCGGACGTGTGCGTGGATATTGTGAGTGTTGCGTGTCGGACTATTGACAATAATTAACATTATGTGGTGGTTTGAAAATGTGATGTCTACCCCAAACTTTTTCATACACTTTTCGTCGGGTAGTTGCACAAATCTCTGTTTTGACATTTTGCTGAGACTTTAGTTGGCCGCGACCATGACCAGTGAAACCTGTGTCGAAACGTCGGTATATAAAGGTAATTGAATAAATTTCGCGTTAGACCCGTCTATAAATGTGAGTTAATATGTGTTCAAAACGCGAAGGTTTTAAATATTATAAGGAGTAAACATTTAATGTGTGTCTCTCTAGCTGTAAATGATTTATTGAGGTTGGGCACTATAGAGGATTTATATTGTATTGAAACTCTCGCTCGACGCTGACGCGGAACCATGGCGGTTAGCAATAGTGCACTCTCTTTGTTACTCGATCATCACTCTATAGAGGGGATTATGAAAATAATTTATGTAATCCGTCATTTTGTTGGCGGCCATATTGGATTTGCAATTTTTTCATAACACTTGAAAAAAAAATGCAAAAATTAAGTACCTACACACACTACTCTACTAGACAAGCCCTTTCATTTGATACCCATATTTTTCAGTTTTTCACAACTGCCTTGGGTATTTGTTTTGTGAAATCGTTACTTTTTGTCGTTTATTTCAAAGTTTTCATACGAACCGTTCAATATCCTTTGTGGCGTTATAGAGTATAGCGCGGCATAGCCAAGTGTGGCGCCAATCATTTGCGCGACCGCGTACGCCACGGCTAGCACGACTGGCGTGCGACCGAGTAGCGCGGACGCCAGGGTGATGGCTGGGTTCAAGTGCGCGCCGGATACGTCGCCGAATGCCTGGAAATATTTACATTAAAATAATTAGGTATTTGTTTTATAAGCTCGTGCTGATATTGATACCAGAGCAAGCGAAAGATTCCAAAATCGTATTAACTGTAAAACATCAAACAAAATCAAAGCAAATCAGTTCAAAATGAATGTTAATTATTAAATATTTATCATTCAAAATCACCATTTAAAAGTCAATTTTATCAGCCAACATAAGGAAACAACTCAAAATTTGCATTACATATATTACTTTTTGCCCCAATAGTCCCACATGAGATGGATAAAATGCAACTAAGTAAGTAGGTATCTCTTCAGTTTTTCAACAATCAAGAGTCTTAATGAGCTAGTGTGGTGAAAAATAATAAAGATGTTTTGTTTATTGATTTAGCACAAACAAATGTAGGTATATATAATTACCTATATCTAGACTGGTGCCTCTTTTTGAGCGTACCTACTGACACTTGTGTCAAGAGACTTGTGTCAGGTGGTAGTGGAAACAGAAATTTTATACCTACTTAAGTATGTTACGTATTTATACCAGTCAAAATTATAACTTTTTTGCTTATCCGCGTAGTAGGGTAAAAAGTTTTTTTTTCGATGACATCTCTTTAGTATGTACATAAACAAATATTTGAAGCTATAGCTAGGTACATATATGGAACACATGCGAGACACAGGAACAAATATTTGAACTAAACATGGTAGCAGTCAGCCCTGTTTAGATAAACTAAACGGTCACCATGTGGTAGATAAGGTGTGGCGTGTTAATACCTGACTGAAACAGCTAGACCTTAGCCTGGCAACACCACCCCCCGACACGCCATCTTTCTTCAGAGACTGTCAGTCGATAGACATCTACGTAAAATAAATATATTATATTTTGCTAATCAAACTAAATTAGTATTCATTCAGTCAGCTTGAATCTAGCGCCTACTTTCATAGTTGTTGTGCATTATTATCTAACAGACCATCCGAATTCGGTTCGTTACATGTCTTCCGTCCCTATCGTCGGCAAAGTGGTGACCCCGACAAGTCTGCAGTAAACGTCTGAAAAGATCAGACTCAAACTGTGTGCCCTGGTCAGTAGTTATTGTAGTAGGGACACCAAAGCGAGATATCCATCCCTGGACGAAGGTATCGACCACCTCATCGGCAGTAATGCAACGCATCGGCCACACCTCTGGCCACCTGGAAACCCTGTCGATGGCTGTGAGACAATACCGATAGTCATCACAAACAGGAAGGGGACCAACGATATCAATGTGGACATGCATGAAACGTCCAGATGGTTGCTCGAAAGTACCTAGAGGTGACGAGGTATGCCTTGAAACCTTACTACGCTGACACGCAAGGCAAGACTGGGCCCATCTACGGCAGTCCTTCCGAATGGATGGCCATACATAACGACTTACCATAAGTCGAGTGGTGGCTCTGACGCCGGGGTGGCTCAAGTTGTGCAACTTGTCAAACACCGCGCGACGAAACGAAGGGGTCAGATAAGGGCGAGGCTTGCCAGTGGAGACGTCGCAAAGGATGGAGACGTCTGTACCGGGTACAGCGATGCGTGACAGCTGAAGGCTGGAGTTACCTTGACGTAGGTCGGTAAGCTCTTGGTCCTCTAGTTGTGCTTTAGCGAGGGCCTCGTAATCTTCTTCTAACGAGACGGCCTCGATCCGCGACATCGCATCGGCTACAACGTTGTCCTCTCCTTTTATGTAGCGGATGTCCGTTGTAAATTGGCCAATAAACGATAGCTGGTTCAGCTGCGATGGCGGGAGTTTTTCTCTTCGTTGTACGAAAGCGTACAACAACGGCTTGTGGTCAGTATAAATGGTCACATGTTGGACCTCGAGAATATGGCGGAAGTGTTGTACGCTTTCGTACACCGCGAAGAGTTCTCGGTAGTATGCTGGCCACTGAGATTGCTGAGGAGTCAACTTTCTGCTGAAAAAGGCAAGAGGGCACCATTGGTTGTTCACGAACTGCTGGATGCAAGATCCGACGTGGACGCTGGAGGCGTCCGTGAAAAGTCCCAGAGGTGCGTCGTTGACCGGATGTTGGAGTAGGGTCGCGTTCGACAAGCTTGACTTGCACGCCTCGAAGTGTGCTAGAAGCTCGGGTGTCCAAGGAAATGGTTTGGCACCCTTACCATTGATGGCGACTACTGCATCTACGAGAGGCGCTTGATATTTCGCGGCGTGGGGGATAAAACGGCGATAGTAGTTCATCATGCCGAGGAAACGGCGCACGCCTTGAACGTCCTTTGGAGGAGGAAAATCAATGAGAGCTTGAATGCGGTCCTGAGGAGGGCGAGTGCCTTCAGCACTCACGTGGTATCCCAGGAACACTACTTCCTTTGCGCCTAAGACGCACTTGGAAGGGTTGAGTACGAGCCCATACTCCTGCAAACGCGTGAACAGGATACGCAGATGTTCCTTGTGCAGAGTCTCGTCAGCTGAGTAGACGAGGATGTCATCTATATATGGAAAAACAAAATCGAGACCCCGTGTGACCTCATCGATGAACCTTTGAAAGGTTTGACCGGCATTTCGTAACCCAAATGTCATGAAAGGGAATTCGAAGAGGCCAAACGGGGTAACGATGGCGGTCTTGGGTATGTCGTCCTCAGCTACTGGGATCTGGTGATACGCCTTCACCAGATCGAGGGTGCTAAAGATGGTAGCACCAGCGAGGTTATTCACGTAGTCGTTGATGTGGCGCACTGGATAGCGGTCAGGAATGGTCCTGGCGTTCAGTGCGCGATAGTCCCCGCATGGACGCCAAGACTGGTCTTTCTTAGTCGTCATGTGCAAGGGAGAGGACCAAGCACTCTCGGATGGCCGTGCCACCCCTGTCCGCACCATGTCCTCTAATTCGGCCTTGGCAGCAGATAGCTTCTGAGGTGCCAAGCGTCGGGGACGGCAGGAAATGGGTGGGCCTTCGGTGGTCCTAATATGGTGCACGGTGTTGTGCTTGACTAACCGCTGGAATCCAGGAGGTTTAGTGATGTCAGGGAACTCGGCGAGCACTTGTGCAAAAGGAGAGTCCCGTAGACAGATAGATTTGATGCTGGGCTGCGTGACTGTAGCAGTTGAGCAAATGGCCTTTAGTCCAGTCTTACCGTCCACAAGGCGTTGAGTGTGGCAATCTGGTAGAAGATGGTAATGGGCCAAAAAGTCTGAACCGATGATGGCTGAATTAACATCCGCCACCACAAACTGCCAGGTGAAGTCGCGCCGCAGTCCAAAATCAAGTCTAAGGTTGACTGTTCCGTAGGTCAATATTGTGCTGCCATTCGCCGCTCTCAGGTCCCACTCAGTAGGTCTCCTCGGCTCCCTAAGCCAGCGGTACGGATAGCAGCACAAGTCCGAACCTGTGTCAATCAGGAACTGGTGCTTCGTTACCTTATCGGTAACGAAGAGACGGCGGCTGGTTGGTTCCATGGAGCAGCAGTCAGCCCCCGCCTCCTATTAATATACCTGCGGATACCACAACCAATTCCGATCAACCTTACACGACACGTTCAGGACGACACGTTAGATTTAAAGACAGTGACGATTATTGTTACTTTTAATTGTAACTTAGTTTCATGTCTGTTGTAAGAACTGTTATGTAATACTTATGTTATTTTCTGAACGATTTATTATCTTCTGAAATTAGTTTTACAACATCCTTTAACAATTGATTGTTTCATATTTGTTCTCTGGCTCTCTTGTCATCTGTTGAACTTATGTAACTTAGTTTTACAAAACTTGATTGTCATGTTACCCTTCTCCGTGGGGGGGTGGTGTGGCGTGTTAATACCTGACTGAAACAGCTAGACCTTAGCCTGGCAACACCACCCCCCGACACGCCATCTTTCTTCAGAGACTGTCAGTCGATAGACATCTACGTAAAATAAATATATTATATTTTGCTAATCAAACTAAATTAGTATTCATTCAGTCAGCTTGAATCTAGCGCCTACTTTCATAGTTGTTGTGCATTATTATCTAACAGACCATCCGAATTCGGTTCGTTACATGTCTTCCGTCCCTATCGTCGGCAAAAAGGTAATAGTTTAATATTTGTTCTATAAACATGAATGTTTCACAAGTCTTGAAAAGTATGTGTACTTTTGTTCTGTACTTGAGTTCTAAATTGTTCTTGAACATAGCGTGATTACGATCAAAGTTGTCATTTGTTTCTTAACGAGATAAGAAGGAGGCGCTATTGGTCAGTAGCGAAATAGTTATTTACGATACAAGTGCGGAAAAGAGGAAATTCGAAACGAGTGGCGATAAATTAAAACTCGACCGAAGGGAGTGTTTTAAATCGACACGAGTTGCGAATTACCTATTCGCACGTGTATCGTACAATGTTTTACAGTACATATGGCCCTTTTGACATCGCACGAAAAGTGCTATTTTACGCACTAGTGCGGGAAAATAGTACCATATGTACTGTAAACTACTTTTCATCATATTACCTGCACTCGAAAAAACAGTGACCAAAACGATGAAGGTGGCGAGACAAATTTTAAATTTCAAACAAACCACAAACAGGTACGTACATCATAATGGGTGGGTTTATGGAGATCTGGATTATGGTTTATATAATAAAATGATTACCTGCGCTAGACACAGCACTACCAAGCCAAAAGCCAGCGCCGGGTGCGCCAGCGGCGGGGCTATTAGCGTGTCTGTCTGTGAGATCTTAGGCACTAATGACGCGACGCCCAGTAGCACAAGGAGTGCTGTCGCTACCAGCTCTCCTAGTACCGCACGCCAGTACACGCGGATGGCTCCGCTCACGCCCCGGGCTTCGTCTGAAATATAATATGAACATACATAAATAAATAATAAATATTATACACAATTTTATTTTTACACAGTTCGTTGTGGGTACTAATATACACAAATACATGCCATTACCAGGATTCGAACCCGGGTCATACCGACTAGGTCAATTTATGAACCATTAAACTATATTTTTAATTTCTGTATTTAATATAAAATATACTTATTAGAGGGGTATTGTCAAAGTAAATTTTGTAGTTACAGTTTTATTGCCATCTTTCGATACATGATTAAAACTTATAGAATGCCATTTGACTTTGATCCTTATTCTTTCACTGATAGGTATGTGTTAAATTTCTTAAATATCAAAAAGTGGCGCCATCTACTCGAGTATAGGCCAAAGCTATGGCGCCATCTTTACGGACGATGGATTAAAAGGACGAAAGCCAGTCCACAGATTAAGTAGAACAATGTAGAATGTATTGGGTCCCATACATTTTACGGCTCTTCTCTTTCCGCACAAACTCTAATACTACTTTATCAAGAAGGTGTATAGGTTTGAGATACATGTTTCATGTCAGTCATTTTGAATAATTTGAATGACACCAGACTAACAGGAATCGAATGTAATTGTTGAAAATTGGAGACGTGCCCATCTCATCTGTTCAGATGTAGCATTAACACTTGCCGTATTAATATAAGCTGGTATAAATATCTGGTTTAACAAGTTGGCCTACTTATGTTTTGCAGTATTCCGACAGAGTATTATCCTGGTATTCACCTGGGTTCAGAAGAAAACTTCACAGTGAAATTTAAATCAATGCTCATTGGAAAATAGAATTCAATTTATTTTGTTTTAACGAATTAAAACAAAACCAATCCTGTTTCATTTCATCTACATTGTAAAGTGTAATTCTATGGAACTTGATGCTAATTATGTAAACAAAAGTCACTAGTAAATTCATATTTTTTGACAATTTAAATATGGCGGTTTGTTTACATACGAGTACCTATAAGTAGTTAGCAAGTTTCATAGAATGATACTTTAGGTAATTTAGTATCTATTAGGACGGTAGGAGTTGAACGCTAAGAGTGGTGTAGGTAATTTAGTAAGTAATAGTATTGATACGGTAGGGCGCTAGATATCCGTCTAATTTCATTTCAGCGTACCTAAAGATTAATCAGCGTACAAAGAAATAAAAAATATCTATACTCGAAGAAAATGGCCTCAACGACGCTGGATTTAACGTCCGTTTTGTTTTGAGTAGATAAATAAACCATACTCCGGACCGTGACCCAGTCACGCTGCCAATGACATGTGGTTGGTCCGTTATGTTATAGGTACCTTTTACGTTTAAACGGATATATTTTTATTTATGTTTTACTAGCGACCCGCCCCGGCTTCGCACGGGTTAACAAATTATGCATAAAATCTTCCTCTTGAATCACTGTATCTATTAAAAAAACCGCTTCAATCTGTTGCGAAGTTCTAAAGATCAAGCATACATAGGGACAGACAGACAGCGGGAAGCGACTTTGTTTTATACTATGTAGTGATGATATAGGAGGCAAACGAACAGACGAATCATCTGATGATTACCATCGCCCATGGACATCTGCAACACCAAAGGGGTAACAAGTGCGTTCCCGGCCTATAAGATGGGAGTACGTTCTTTTCTTGAAGGTTTATATTTGTATCGGATTGTACCTAACACCTACATACAGTTAATAGGAAATATACTCCATTGGGTTGTTTACACACTGTCATACGTAAATATGTAATAAAATATTAAATATTCATACAGCATGACACAAGAATTGCCATAACTTAATAGGTAATGCAACATTTAATACATGATCAGACATGGCGTCCGAAGGTAATGTGCGACTGCTATGTGTGATGAATTTATGCAACATAATTGCGTACATATTCCTCTAGCCAGGCATCAAAACTTGCTAAGAAAAAATCAATTTTAATTTGTCAGCATAAAGATTCTAATTAGAATGGAGCGGGAAACCTTTTTATAGGCATCTGGGCGGCTAGAGGATATAGGTATATTATATTCTTGAAGAAAGTAAAAGTCTTGTAACAGAAGAAACTTAACACATTCACTGCCACCAACAACCACATTCACTGTCATACAAGTTTGTTCCTAGGCCACGCCCCCTGGCAGTAGTGAATGCGTTAATGCTTGAGTTTCCCCAAATCATTACTCCATATCTCGAAACAGATGCTACATAGCCGTGATAAGAAAATTCAACGTTAGCCAAACACTTAACTATCAAACCGATATCAACTGATCTTCGTAATATATTTGCTACGAATTCTGCGGGGTCAACTTAAATTAGAAAAGGGCATAATATAACCGTGAGAGTATTTTAGTGAATAGTCACAAAGCTTCGACACTTTTTATGAATTTATGTCACGTTAGACGGGGCCGTGTCCGAGCCGGAGCTTCGGTAGCTTCGTTTTCTATGGAAAGCATCACGTGATCATCTGTCATAGAATAGTAAGCGCCGGAAGATCCGGCCCGGACACGGCCCGGGCTTACGCGAGTCATCCTTTAAATGCAAACATTTATGCAAATATTTAAGCTATATTTAATATTTACATTCTAATAAATATGTACCTATGTACAATGTATATTTTATTCGAATGTCTATATCGGCTTGGTTGGTTGAAGGTTATCAACGCTACCGGTTCGTCATATTTACAATTCATATAATAGATAACGGGGCAATTCAATAAAGCTAAGTATTACTTAAAGAAATAACCCGTTGTAAGTGAAACTGACTCATTTAATTTTAAATAAATAAATAGTATATTTTATTTTAAATTGTTTTATTTGTTTATATTATTTTTTTTATTTTAAATTTATTCTAGGCTTGATAGCATCGTTCGTAGACGTTTCTGTTTGAATTAATTAATTTTATTTTATTCTTGCTAGACTTTCAAAGTTTATATAATAGAGACATACTACTTTACTATTGTATATTTAGTATAGGTATATGTTGTATATAAGATAAGAAAATAATCACAATAATGTTATCTTAAAAATATAATAAATATTAAATTACTAATTCGGATAGACTTGAATTCAAAGTAAAAATAAAATTATTTATTTGGAATAAAATAAATGAACGCTTTTAAATTGTAATTTTAATCAAATATTGGAGCAATTTATGGATAAAATTATTATAGCTAGAGACCTCATACTATTGTCACTGTGACAAAGTCCAAAATAGGTAGGAAATTAAATTCTTTGACTGAATTTACAAAAGAAAATCTCATAAAAAAATCGCCGAACCGCCCACCTAAACTGCGATGTTTACTGTTTGTCTTGGATATTTTAGGACCAGATTCAGAAATCAGTATACAAGAATTGTGACGCGAGACGAGACAAACACGTGTACAGTCTTGCACCTTATTTTATTCAGATAAGGTTGATAATTGCTTGTAATTTAAATGTTTTCGGTAATCAGGAGCAGCGCCCTCTGATAGAATTGAGAATTATTTTAATTTGGAGTCATTCCAAAAATGTATGACGATGCGGGTCGCCAGCGCCACACCCCCGCTCTTATCATTGTACAGTGGCCATCAGTTATATCGGAGTGGCCAAGGTGTTCACAATATCTGAACACGCACTCTAATGCCTTGACAAAAGAGGCGTGTTTAGATATTTGTGAGCGCCTTGGCCGCTCCGATATATCTGATGGCGCCTGTATAAATGTGTAATGCTACACCGTTGACAATTATAATTATAAAATCACATTGCATTTCATTTTAATATATACCACATTGCACAATTGTAAGCTGTTTGTTTCACAATAAAAAAAAAAACTCTACAAAACTCTGGTAAGGATTCTGATCGAATTTTTAGCTATCTTTTTTCATTTTTTACCGAGGTTTGAACCTACAATTTTTGACCATCACACACATAGGTTTACCCGTTTGGCAAAAGACCCAAAAGACTCATTAGAAAACTTCAATTAGAAATAGTTTCGCAATACTGTAGATCAAAAATTATGAATGAGTTTAATGAGATTACGCATTATATGCATTTTGAAACTAAAACCTATGATATGAAAACTAATTTAATTTGATTAAATTCTTGATTCGTATTTCGGCTGCTGATTTTATCATATTTACATACATATACATCAATGATTTATAACTCAAGATAGGTTATAGGCGTTCCAAAATTGAAGCGCTTACCTTGTGACAAATTGGACAAGTTGCCTTTAGTCCCGGCTGGACAAGCGAGAAATGTGCACGTGCTAACGAGCTCCCGCACACAGAAAGAGAAAGAGACGACCTTATGTTTAACAACGAGTGTGACAAAGATGGATGGAATGAGATAAATAATAAAAAATTACAGATTTCTTCGTAGGAACAGAAATAAATATAGAAGTATTTTTTGTGTGCCTCAAGTATACGTAAGTATAACCTATCTATGGTTATATAATATCATTGACATACATTGAAACTCGCGCCGCGAGTTTTTTTTCCATGTTTTTGCTCCATCACCTACGATATTTATGTAGAATAATCGTTTCAAAGGCGACTAAAGGGTATCATTGCGGACTCTTTTATCTAATTGGAAACAATTAAATCTTTTTGCTTCAATGTGTTTATTTTAAGCTCAAATTAAGTACCTATTTTAAATTTATTAAGCTAATCGCGAGGTTTACAGCTCACGTTATATGTTTGACCATCGCCCCCGTCTTCCTATCTCCACCTACTAAATCACAAATCAATATTATAATACAATATTGGGTCAAACAGAAAAACTAGTGTGTTCGCGCGAACTGTAAGTACATTTTTCTCTCCTGTGGGCAATAGTTAACAGCTTGTGGGCAGCTTGTTCTCTAAATAAAAGGAGGACCTTTTCACGTGGATAAGGGTCAAATAAGAAAATTAACCTTTATAACCCTTAACTCTTGTGTATGTCTACAGGAAAGACGTGAACACAGTTTTCTGTTTGACCGATTACGTAAACGAGAATTAATATGCATGAGACGTTGGTTTGAACTAGTTTGAAGCGCCGCGTGGGTGACGGCCTCTATATTTACATTTTACACCCATTTTGAAATATTGTTAATTTGTTATTGCTTGACTTATTTAGGGCGTTGTTACCCAAGGGCCCGTACCATGAGTCACTGACAGTGTCAAAACTGACATATACGCATAGACTATAGACGGAGTTTAGCTGTTTAGAGCAATTATTTCATGAAACCGATGCTGCCAAAAATACTGGGGTGCGGGGGACGAGGTGAGCGAATCCCGTGCCGTGATTGGTCCGTTCAAAGACACGGACCAATCACGGCACGGGATTCTGACACTTTGACTCGAAGATGGAGTAAAACTACCGTATATTTGTGGCAGAGGGGGTAGCGTTACTATGCTCAGTCTAGAGGATGTCTTGTCTGTGCATATACGCTATCGAGAACGTAATTTACTTTCTTAACATCTCGTTCGCACTAATATGCGAGTACGAGCGAGATGTATAGAAAGTAGATTACGTTCTCGATGGCGTTTATGTCAGTGCCAAACTGATGGTAGCCGTATAGACGACTCCGTTTCGGCTTGGGCAAAATATGCTTTCGTATGCTTTTGTATTGTATTTCCGGATACGGTGTCCGGATGTACCTGGTCTACTGGATAGATGTAGGTACCTGGTGTACATTACTCAACCTACAGGGGGGCTACCGGCTTTTATTTATTTTTATTCTCTCATTGACATTACTGATTCAAACATTGTTATATTTTAGGACAATTTCTATTTTTGTATTGCAACTATTACCTATTACTATATTTTTTATTTTTTCTGTATACAATTGACGATCTTTTTGTGAATTTCTGCTATTTTTATCGAAAAATAACATGTAAATTTTTAATGAGACATACATCTATCTACCGCAAAAACCGAAAATCGCAAATTGCGGGGATTTTAATCGCAAATTGCGGGGATTTTTCTGCTTTACTCCAATGAAGGTGTAAATAGAGTGACAGAGAAAGATGCCCGCAATTTGCGAATTTAGATTTTGGCGATAGTTAGGCCTTCTCATTACGTGAACATTATTACAAAGGTGTGAATGTTAATATTATTCCGAGAATCTGAAAACACGAGTATTTATAAACGCGAGACATTTCACTACACAAACATCTGGGTCACAGGTACATAAAATGAAAATATTTTTTCCTGTCCCCAAAAGCTAAGGATTGAGCTCAATTATTGGATATTAATATTTAGTATTACTAATAAACAGTTTTATAAGTCTAAAGCTAAATTAGCCTGTGGCATTATTCCCAGGACACTGGCCGCGTTCTCCCTCTGCACAGTGAGGCTGAGTTTTTGAGCAAAAATGCGCCAGCTCGTAGGTCGCCAGACACCCAGACTAGGTTAGGTAAAATATTCTTAAAATTTCTTAAACGGTATTTTGGTAATAACTCTTATCACTATCATAAATGCAATAGGGGGTCAGTTAAAATCAGGTTTCATGCTATTTACCACTTTTACTCAATCAGTAAAAGATATCTTATCAGAATTGGGTGTGTGAACGGCTAATATTATCAATATCAATCCAACGAATTCAGATAAAGATAACGGTTATCTTTAAATAAAAAGTACAGCACCGTCACTGAGTACAGTCACTTGCAATAATATGTTACACAACGAAGGCCGCATAAATATCAGACACGATCTTATTTGTCGAGTGCGTCACATATTTTTGCGGCCTTAGTTGTGTATCATATTATTGCAGGGGACTGTACGAATAATTTCGTAGATTGACCTAAAGGCAGGGACATATTAGCGACTGTTCGACTTCGTTTGATAACTGACGTATGTCTACCTACTAATTTCGACTTACAGGCGTATTCGAATTTTAGTTATTCGATCTGTTTCCGATATGATACCTACTTACTGATTTGTTATAAATTGACAAAAGTGACATTTTACTTACTAATCTGTCATTGTCAAAAAGTGACATTCCTTTATTTATAGGGTAATCCCATTGACCTAGAACTATGAAATTTGACACGTAATATCGTCTTACATTATAAGTAAGTACAGGGAAAAATCTGAAAACTATAATTATATTTTTTAATAATTAAAAAATAAGTTAAATTTGTACGGAACCCTCGGTGGGCGTGTTCGACTCACACTTGTCCGGTTTTTAAAAATTTGTTAATACGTTAGTTAACTCTAAAAAAAGTTAACTCTAGTTTAAGTTAGGCACATTGAAGTTGAACGCTTGAAACAGCAAAAAAGACAAAACCACTTTGTATTTGTAATCGATACGCAAATGTGACATTTAACATTCTATGGTCGCGTAATACCTACGCACTTCGCACGCAGCATTTATTATCAAATGAGTTCATAAAACAATATTATTATGCACATCATTTTCCTGATTATCGTTTGGTGAACGAGCGCGAATGGAACATTATTACTTAGCAGATCTTGTCAGTAGAAAAAGGCGGCAAATTTGAAAAATGTAGGCGCGAAGTGATATCGTCCCATAGAAAATCTGAATTTCGCGCCTTTTTCTACTGACAAGGTTTGCTTGACCATCTATAGAATTAACTTTACCGGTTTCGGTTGTGCAAATGTGCATCTTGAAAGTTCAGCAAAAAAAATACAGTTTAATAATACTCATAGGTACTATTTAAAATTTCAATATGACTCCATATGCCGTGAAAAATGGTTTTGTATGCTAACCGTCTCTATACAAATACAAACAGAAAAATATTTATGTACCTACATTATTTAATCAATGGTTACACTATGTGAATGTGCGAAGTGTGAATAATATTAAATAACGGCGGCGTAGCCAAGGTGACAATCGCTTGCCCTTCGCCATCGAATCGCTTTGTGTCTCTCTATCACTCTACCATATTAGTGTGACAGCTAGTGACAGTTACTTTGCGTTTCGTTTGCTACGGAGCGTTAGCGATTGGCATGATGCCTACGGGGCCAGCCCTACTATTCGTACGTGAAGCGCCTGTGTTGGTGTCGATCGCGAATTTAGTAAATATTCAGTTGTCTCATTAGAATTTCAATTGTTATTTTGGACTTTGAATGCCGGGTGTTGGATGGTAATCCGGCTGCAATAACTGAGACTGAGTAGTACCGTTAGCACGTCACAGACACACTCATATATATATAAAAATATAATGCTAATTTGTAACGTTTTCTAAATAAATTGTTTTATTTTTATGTACGGAACATTGTCATGATAATTAATTACCGGTATGTAATACATAACACTAGCTCAATTATGTAGATTACTATCAAAACTTTGGCATGTACAGTCAAATAATTTAATTTCCGTACCATTTCGTACCTTGTCACAGTGACAATCATTATGAAAGTCGCTAGGGACCTCACTGTGACAAGGTACGTAATGGTACTGAAATTAAATTTCTTGTCCGTATCTATGCTGTATCTCCAGACACTGATTAGGTAGATTGATTAGTGATTACTGATTACATCTATTTTGTTTATAAAATAATCTAATCTAATTCTGAAATGTTTTGTGTAAACTACATTTAATTTACACTTCAAAAATATAGGTAGTTAGGTAGTTTGTGTAAACTAAATTAATAAATCAGTATTTACGAATTGTTATAATTTCTATTTGATTAGAATACCTAACTTAAGTGTCATTCTATGGAACTTGCGATAGAGGTAACTAATAGTAACTATGTAAACAAACCGCCATATTGAAATTGTCTCTGAATGATGAATTTACTTAAACCGTTTCATTCATGTCCAATTATATGCATTATTTTTCAAAAACGAACCCGCCGCCAAAAAGCGCTTCCATACAATGGAAGTTACATTCTGATTTTAAAACGATATATTTAAATTACGAGTATAATACTAAATACTAACCAATAGACAAAGGATTTTAGCCCTTCGGGGCCAGCTACAAATCGAAAGACTATAACACTGCTACTCGCCTAGTACTTAGGTACCAGACAGATATAATATCTATCTAATACCTTTAAACCTTTCGGGGATCTCGGAAACGGCTCTAACGATTTCGATGAAATTTGCTATATGGGGGTTTTTGGGGGCGAAAAATCGATCTAGCTAGGTCTCATCTCTGGGAAAACGCGCATTTTCGTTTTTTTATGTTTTCCGAGCGAAGCTCGGTCACCCAGATATTAATATATTATATTTCATGAATGTTCATTTCATGTTATTTCATAAGAGTGATTCAACCTTCTAATCGAAACAAACAAAAACAACGGTTGCACCACTAAACAAAGTCCCGCGTCTGTCTGTGTGTATGTATATTCGCGATAAACTCAAAAACTACTGAATGGATTTTCATGCGGTTTTACCTATCAAAAGAGTGATTCTTGAGGAAGATTTAAGTGTAAATCAGAGTTTTGTGTAATCCGTGCGAAGCCGGGCGGGTCGCTTATAATATATGTAGGTAATCTATCTTTTTTTTAACGGCAAATATCTTTCTTTTTATTTCATATTGTTTACAGTTCTTCAGCCTTAAAAAAAATCTGCACACCGTACGGCGTACACTATAGACAACTATTATTTAGAAAATCCTGGTCTTCAACAGAAAGACATGATGTCACGATTCTCAGTATTGAGGGACCGACTGAAGAAGAAGAAGATTTAGAAAATGTAATAAGATGTGTGTTTAATCCCCATTGATCCTGGATTGATAATATTAATGTACTTGTAGCACCTATTGTAGTCGAAATAATTAATCTAATACCTTTAAACGAGCAATTCTTGTTTATTTATATTATATATAATATCTGGGTGACCGAGCTTCGCTCGGAAAACATAAAAAAACTCGAAAATACGCGTTTTCCCAGAGATAAGACCTAGCTAGATCGATTTTTCGCCCCCAAAAACCCCCATATAGCAAATTTCATCGAAATCGTTAGAGCGGTTTCCGAGATCCCCGAAATATATATATATATATAAATAAATAAATAAACAAGAATTGCTCGTTTAAAGGTATTAGATATATTTCGGGGATCTCGGGGGGCGAAAAATCGATCTAGCGCGCGCATTTTCGAGTTTTTTTATGTTTTCCGAGCGAAGCAAGCTCGGTCACCCAGATATTTTACTTTAAATACCTACATAGGTACCTACCCACTAAAATAATATTCTTCTACTCGTCGACATTACAGGTTGATATTTCTTACACTAAACTGTAATTGGGTACTTTTCACGTATGGGCTCCTAACTCAACTATACCTAATTATTCAGTATACAATAGTGATATAACCAAGCTTTTCATCTCATACCCAATAAGGCCAGCAAGCTTCGTGGCCTTAACACGCCCACCGAGGATTCCATACAAATGTAACTTTTTTATTTTAAATAATTTGGCTGTCGGTTTCTGAAGACATAATTTTCACAATACAAATTTAAGATATGGCGGTCCATCATTTCACCTCTGACCTATTGAAATTGCCACTAAATTACCGGTAGACCGGTACTCAGTGAGCATCCAAATACGTAAATAATTTGTTATCACGCTTGTTTCAAAGGTGTTATTATTATATACATGTTTTTAAATTTATTTAGGTACCTACACAAAAGGTACATGCTCACAAACCAAATTTATAATATCGCCAAACTGTAACCAGTTTGTTGGCGAATTAAGCGCTCACTTAATTAATCGAATCATGCACCTAAACAAAACAATTAGTAGCATAAACAGGTACATATTGTAGGCATGTGGTCTGTAAATACTAAATTTCGACGTACGTACGAAAGAAGAAGTTTTATATATTTCCCATTTTTAGGGTTCCGTAGCCAAATGGCAAAAAACGGAACCCTTATAGATTCGTCATGTCTGTCTGTCTGTCTGTCCGTCTGTCTGTCCGTCCGTATGTCACAGCCACTTTTCTCCGAAACTATAAGAACTATACTGTTGAAACTTGGTAAGTAGATGTATTCTGTGAACCGCATTAAGATTTTCACACAAAAATAGAAAAAAAACAATAAATTTTTGGGGTTCCCCATACTTCGAACTGAAACTCAAAAATTTTTTTTTCATCACACCCATACGTGTGGGGTATCTATGGATAGGTCTTCAAAAATGATATTGAGGTTTCTAATATCATTTTTTTCTAAACTGAATAGTTTGCGCGAGAGACACTTCCAAAGTGGTAAAATGTGTGTCCCCCCCCCTGTAACTTCTAAAATAAGAGAATGATAAAACTAAAAAAAATATATGATGTACATTACCATGTAAACTTCCACCGAAAATTGGTTTGAACGAGATCTAGTAAGTAGTTTTTTTTTTATACGTCTTAAATCGCCTAAATACGGAACCCTTCATGGGCGAGTCCGACTCGCACTTGGCCGCTTTTTTCCTCACGAGTGTGATGAAAAACATCGCGTTAATTCAGCCATCATTCTCGTTAGTAAATTCTTGTTTACCGGCCTTAATAGGTACACTATGTTAGTGTATTTAGTTGTATTTTATAATTATTGATGTATTTTTCTTTGCTTGTATGTAAATTCAATGTTGACGTGTAAAAGTGCCCTTGTGGCCTATTTGCTGAATAAATGTTGAAGTTGAAGATGTACACTATGTATTGCCGCTGTTTAAGATTCACAATTTTCACGAAATAAAGCCAATGCGCTGTAAAGGTCCTTATTTATGACCTTTATTTTTTTTTCACTTATCAACCGGCCAATTTAAATGACATGCGTATTCGAATTTTAATAAGATTAGGATTAGATATGGATCTGATCTGTCAGTGTCCAAAGTGAAGTTTTTGGTTGAAGAAATGTCACTTTTGACGCTGACAGATCAGATCCATATCTAATCCAGATCGAATTCATAGATTCAAAATCAGAATACGCCTGTTTATCTCTGGCTTCTGATTTCAAGTAGTTTCCATTTCCACTTATTTACACGCTGTGTTTAGCTTTAGGTAGACATGCCTAAGGTACATAAAACATTTGACTGTTGTTTTTTTAAATTCACAGTTTTCACCAAAGATAAGTATATGTTTTCCCAAAAGAAGTATATGAATGGCGCCAATTAAATGGCGGTGTTAGTTTATTATACGCCACGAATAATTTTCATTAATTTACCGGCCATATTTTACTGCGCCAGTTCACAATTTCTAAAATAAATTTGAACTATATTTGGATTCACCATTTTCACAAAATAAATACATGCATGCTTCTTTAACAACCTCTGATTACGAATAATCTTCACTACTATGCCGGTCATTATTTTAATAATTATTCACAAAATGCGTAAATAATTCGGGCGCCGGTACTGACCGTTTCGCGGCATGGTGGCGTGTGGCGCGTCCGAGAGTCGCACGCGGACTGTGATGACTGATGGTGATGGTAGATGCGCGTGCGCGCTGCATGCGCGGGCGGCGCCCAGCCTCCCGCCTAATCTTTGGAGGATAAAAGTTGTAAATGGTGCTTACGCAGCTTACGCTACAACGTGAAACTATATGGGGCATTATCTATGAAAAGGGACCTTATTGTCGATGTCGCACAGCGTAGCGCGGCATTGTATTTATATCGGAGCATCGTTAATAATGGCGTAAGCGCCATCGACAATAAGGTCCCTTTTCATAGATAACGTCACATATAGTGGCTCACTGAGCTGTAGATCTCGCGATACGCTTAAAAAATGTAAAAATAAAACCGGCGAAGTGCGAGTCGGACTCGCGCACCGAGGGTTCCGCACAAATTTAACATTTTTTTTACAAATTTACTGTTTTCAGATTTTTCCCTGTATTTATAGTGTAAGACGATATTATTTGCCCAATTTGATAGTTCTAGGACATTCTAAGGTCAACGGGAAGTACCATATAAATGTTGATTCTCTTGAGAGTGTCGAAATATAGGTACGTTTATTGCGGCATAAGCGGCCGTATCTTTTTTTTACGTTAACCTAGATGTCTGATTTTTTCACAGCTTCAAGGGATCGTAAACTTGAGTATATGGTTTAAAATTCAACTCGATACCTCCACGCGTTCCCGAGATAAAGGGTCTTGACTCTCCCTCTTGACAGACAGACGGACGGACAACAAAGTGATCCTACAAGGGTTCCATTTTTTAGCTTTTGAGGTACGGAACCCTAAAAATTAAAAATACTTCGTTAAAAGTCATTATCACAGCGAACTCACTGCTTTTAAGTGCCATAATAGATCCTACTGTCATGTTCTTTTAGCCAGGATTCCATCTCGCGTAAGCATACATTACAAGTCCAAAGTGTAAATTCTCAGATTCAGAAAGGCACTGGAACCTTATCAGAGCTACCGGAAATGACCGAAGTGGCCAAACTACTGTAAGTATCTTCAACATTGTGTAACTTTTGTAATCTTATCAAAAAGCGGAAGGGCTTTAAAAAGTAAAAGCTTACGCAAACGACAAGAGTTGGGAGATCCGGAATGACAATCAGTGATAAACTTGGTAGGAACTCGAGTCTTTGAGTCTGAATTTGAAGACTCAAGGAACTCGTTTTACGAGACTGCATGCGCTAAAAAAGTCAGTCATTTAAGTCCCGAGTTGAGTAAAGGACGAGTCTTTTAAGCGCAACGCAATTAAGCACTCGAGCCTCCGAATAAAGACTCGGATAACAATTTTGTAGGTTTTAAGTAGCACTGTAGCAGTAAAGAATAAAAATGTTATTGTTTGGCCCATGAAGAGAATATAAAAATGTTGGATTCCAGAGGACCTACCGCGAACACCGAAGTTCGCAAATTGCGGGCATCGTTCTCTGTCACTCTTAATTACGCCTTAATTGAAGTAAAAGAGAAAAACTTCAGTTTTCGCAGTTACCTATATCATCCTATATACCAGTATTGGAACTGTTTTTTTTTCGACGGATTCAATGTTCCCAACAAAAATAGTATGCGTACCTATAAAAAAACTTAAAAAAAGATATTCGGATCCAGATGTGACATCTGGGGGCCTACCGCGAAAATCGAAGTTCGCAAATTGCGGGCATCTTTCTCTGTCACTCTAATTATGCCTTCATTGGAGTAAAAGAGAAAGATCCCCGCAATTTGCGAATTTCGGTTTTCGCGGTAGCCTCTGTAGGCGCGATTAGTTCAAACTCAACATGTTTTGATAAATATAGGTATTTTTATCTCAATCCAGATGTTTGTATTTTTTGTGCGTATAAAAATATAAGTACCTAGATTTGCTAATGATAACCTCCACCGTTTTGAATGGAATTTTGAACAGCGCGCCAAGCGGGACGTTTTGGAAACTCAAAATCCCTTACAAAATGACACGCAAACGCGTACGTGACGTCACGACATCGAATGAAAGGGTATAGCCGGGTAAGCATGGCCAAACTGCCCTTACCGAAAAAAGCAATTTCCTTTTACTGGATTATTAACCTATATGTATGTATAAGTAGTGCTTTCACCAAATATTAAGCCTCAAGTGCTTCAGATTGGAAAAAAAATGCAAAAAAAGAAAAATCATTTTTATTTTATTACAGCCAAAGTACTAATCCGATTTCTTTTTAATTTGGGTATGTTGTATATATAATTAAGGTCGCTTTCTGACAAAATTAATATTGAATTATCTCTTAAAATAATAGTAAAAAATTGAGATGATAATTTTCAGAAAAATAAAAAAATACATGCGAGATAGCGACAGTTATCAAATTTACATATTTCATGTAGAATTTAATAATGTTTAGCATATATTTTTTTCAAAAATTAAAATTGGGATTAACAGTGTTAAAAACTCGAATTTGTAATATCCCATAATACCTTCTCTTCATACAAAATAACTTGTACGTTATACTAGAAAGTTATATTCCCAACGCAATTTGAATTTAGAACGCGACTTATTTTGCTGAGCGCGGACCTTAAACTCCGTGGCTGTATGCGGCAAGGGCGAACGGCATTCAGAGATTAAAAAAAAAAGCGCGGGAACAGGAAAATTGGCACGAATTTTATACAGAGCGTTAACGATTGAAAAATGTCTGTTCCATTGATGAATAACACATTCTAAATTCAAATTCGTAAAGACTGCGTTCACAATATACTTCATTCGTTTATGACTACTTAGCTTTGCTTGTATGAAGAGAGAGTATTATGGGATGTTACAAATTCGAGTTTTTCACACTGTTAATCCCGATTTTAACTTTCGAAAAAAATATATGTTAAACATTATTAAATTCTACATAAAATATGTAAATTTTATAACTGTCGCTATCTCGCACGTATTTTTTTTTATTTTTCTGAAAATTTTCATCTCAATTTTTTACTATTATTTTAAGAGATAATTCAATATAATTTTTTTCAGAAAGCGACCTTAATTATATATACAACATACACAAATTACAAAGAAATCGGATAAGTACTTTGGTAAAAATGATTTTTCTTTTTTTGCATTTTTTTTTAATCTGAAGCATTTGAGGCTTAATATTTGGTGAAAGCATTACTTATATATAGGTTAATAAATCCAGTAAAAGGAAATTGTTTTTTTCGCTAAGGGCAGTTTGGCCATGCTTACCCGGCTATACCCTTTACACTGTCTTGTGGTACAGTACAGAGGGCCTACCGCGAACCACGTTCGACGTGTTACCTCTCTGTCGCACTTGTAAATTCGTACGCTTCATGTAAGTGTGACGTGGTTCGCGGTAGGCCCTCTGAGTAGTGTTCGACCGAAGTTACGGTTTCGGTTTCAAAAAGTTTCGGCATAAAAATCATGCACCCAAACATTTTTGGTTTTTGCTCTAATTTCGGCCGGTTCGGTTTCGGATTCGACAAAAATGCGTTTTCGATCGGACATTCGTTCTGAGCCTGTCTATAAAGTCCAGTCCAGGCTTTAGTTTTCCGGATTCCGGATTAAATCAAATTGTCCGATCAAATCAGGCCGTGCGTTTGCGTCCAAACGCCAATTTGGCTCGCCGATTTTGACCACCGATTATGACTGAGTTTACCGGTTAAATTGAGGTGCGGACTCAAGTATACCAATTTGTGCCGGCTCAAATATCACCATACACGTAAATCTAAAATTGGTGATTAAATTGGAGATTGTCGCCAATTTTATTTCTGATCAAATCGTCTGGACTCCACTTTAAAGCCTTGTTTTTTTTTTTAACAGTTATATGGATGCTTAAAGCCTTGACATTGAGACGTTTCGCACGCTAGCACCTTTGCTGATTCTCATGGCAGGTCAATTAGGAGGCGTGACAAAAGCACCCAAGGTTGACAAACCGATTTATCGCCTCGACACGCCCAATCGAGTTTACTTAAAATAGGATTTTGGTTTATTTCTGCTGAATAACATCCTTTCTGGGAGATTTGGTACGCAACGAACCGTCACCCATCCTGTGATATTGGCGTCGTTGCTAACTAAAACAGCGGGTCATGGTACCTGAGATACAAGAAGGGTCCATAGATTCCAATATCTAATTCTACTTACGCACGTTAGTATGATACCAAAAGCTAGAAAACATATGACTGATAACCCCAATACACCACCGCGCTCCCCGCATTTTTTAACTAAATCTAGTTGATTAGATAGAAAATTTACAATTTATCTCAGCAATAAATTGGACCCAAAAAATAAAAGACTAATGGGGTTATTCATAAACGGCTGCTAACTTAATCAGTTGATGATCGTCGTTTGTCCCTATCTGTCGGTATGCTATAAAGAGAGCAGACGTTTATGAATAACGCCGTATAAATTTAAGTTGTTTTTTAATTTCCTAAACGGAGACAATTAGGGCGGTTTCAGAATAGCGTTTTATAATTTTTATACGAGCATACGCGTACGTGTAGCGCGTATAGACCAAATGTAGAGAAAAGTAATGTGCTTGTAAGCGCGTAAAAACCAAACGTAGGGAAATGTAACGCGTGTGTAAGCACGTAACGCCGAAACGACCGCGCAGAAAAATACGCTAGTCTGAAACCGCTCTTACAACGCTATGACTCTTTCAGCAGAGCGAGACGATCATTCAGTTGATGCCAATAACTCCCTTCCGTTGCCCTCATTATACGTCCTTAATTAGTCTCTAAATCTAATGCCTTGTTGTCAGAAAAACTAGCGAGTCCTTGAAACAGTTGAGGAAAAAACTTTGTATTATTATTGTAAATTATCAAGTTCACACGGTATTCCAGACAAAGTGTGACTTAGTGATGCTTGTGCAAACACAATGAGTACCTAATTCTCTGATGATATTACGCTTATTAGGTCGTAACGCATATAGGTACTTAAGGAAGCTTTGGTTAAATAAGTGTTACATTTTTGAAAGCTTTTGCGACTGAAAATCGCAATACAATCAAAGATTTTCAGACCTTCAAGTCACATAAACAGAGATTTTACAGACATGATGGCTGAAGTTCTATTTTATATAGTTACAAAAGGAAAAATAGCTTAATTAAATGTAAATAATATGTTTTTAGGGTTCCGTATCTCAAAAGGAAAAAACCGAACCTTAATAGGATCTCTCGTGCGTCTGTCTGTCTGTCCGTCTGTCACGGCCTATTTTCTCCGAAACTACTGGACCAATTAAGTTGAAATTTGACACACATATGTACGTTTGTAACCCAAAGATGGACGTGTAACTTAAATAAATGAATTTTAAATATGGAGGCCATTTTTGGGGGGTAAATGAGAAAATTAAAAAATAAAGTTTTTCAAACTTCATATATATATCGTGTTATGTATCAAATGAAAGAGCTTATTGTATGAATCTCAAATATATTTTTTTATAGGTAATTTTAGGATAATAGTTTAGCAGTTATTCAAGAAAATAGGCAAGTAATGACCTAAAATTTTGAAAAAGATACATTAAATAGTTCTTTACCTATAGATGACAGGAAAATCTATTAGAAATGTGCAGTCAAGCGTGAGTCGGACTTAATGTACGGAACCCTTGGAACGCGAGTCCGACTCGCACATGGCCGGTTTTTTTGCAACATTTGTCAAATTTTGATGATCATTATAGTGTTCCGTATACAACTTTGTAAGGAACACTGATCACTTCGGTCTTGCAAATTGTTTTAATGCGTTTTTTTATTAAGCTGTATAAGTAAAGTATTCAAATATAGTTGCAGACAAAATTTAATAATATTTACTTAGGTATATACTTATTATATCTATCTTTTGTATACTTAAGCATTGCGTATCAGATTTTTCAGACACCTGTGTCTGTCTGATTCTCGTTTTTAGATAATATTTAATAAATATTTGGGTTTTCTTAGGACATAATGAAGGAAGGACACATGAAGAGTGTAATGTTTGCCGTTTACCGACCGATAGTGCTGACAATTTAATACACCGCTAACAATGTATGTAAATAACTAAACACAATGGACTGGTTTTGATAGTGAGTTAAAACATGATTTACTGTCTAGATAATGTCTAAAGTAAATGTTGTGACACGTTTGTTTGAGACTTTTACACACTCGAAATACTATATACATAATAACCTTTCCTTATAAATGAAAATATCAATATTACGTGACTTTACCGTCCTAAGGCCCAGCCATATTAAACGAAACATCCAAGATTTTCCACTGAAGTTTGAACGTAAATTGTAGGAAATAGAGTAGATTTTGCGTTGTTTGAAAATTGAACGAAAGAAAGCAAAAGCGACTCTGTTCCAATTGAACATGGTTTAAATTACATCGAACTGAATAGATACTATAGGTAGGACCTTGGGCCTTAGGAGGTTACATGATCTTTGTGCTTTTCTCTTTTGTGAGACTATTAGCGCGCATGTCATATGTCATCCCTCACTCTGCTAATTTTATACCTAAATACTTATCTAGTTATTTGTTTTTCTAGTTTAGCCAATAGGTACAATAAAAATAAGTAAGTACATTAGATACAATGTACCATTACCAGATAAACTACCTACAGATAAAACACAAATAAACTTGTTAGCACTAATTACACTAATAGGAACTGATAAAATAACTAGTATTTGATAGCTTTGTTTATACACAATTAGATATCATTTGACGGGCAACGTTAGACCTAGTGAACTGCAATTAGTTTTGTGTTTTTAGATAAGCCTAGCATAGCAGAGGCTATGCTATTTACATACCTACGCTATGCTACAGCGATGGGATGCTGCGCGCAGTGCCGGTACAGACGGACTGATGCAACCCGAGAACACGACTGCAACTTGTATGGAAACTGCAAGCCGACGTTGCAGTTGGCGTGCAGTTCCCATACAAATTGCAGTCCGGTTGCAGTTCGTCTGTATCGGCAATTAGACTACCAGGCCAATTAGAGTTAGTTATTCGATCAGAAGGCCTACCGCGTAAAAAAATCGCAAATTACGGGGATCTTTCTCTTTTACTCCAACGAAAGCGTACCTATAACTAGAGTGACAGAGCAAAATGGCATGGGCATTTTTCTCTGTCACTCTAATTATGTCTTAATGAGAGTAAAAGAGAAAGATCCCCGCGATTTGCGAATTTCGGTTTTCGCAGTGCCCCCTGTTTCCGAATTTCCGATATGATACTGATCTGTCAGTATCAAAAGTGACATTTCTTAACAACAACGTCACTTTTGACACTGGCAGAATCTGTATCATATCGGAAACAGATCAAATAACTAAAACTCGAATTGGCCTGCTTACCTACCAGTGGGGAGACACTCCTCCTTTGGAACAAACTCGGCCGCATTCGGCTCATCATTGCTCCGCTCCGAGCAATTAATAGACCACAGATAAGATAAAGACTTGAATTTTGACAACCCTAAATAGCCGGAAGGGATAGTGCCATACATTAGAAAGGGATAGCATGATTCGTCCTTGAATCGATGTCAAACTTCAGTTTTGCAGGAAGTGTCCTTTCTGTATACGCTAGTACTGTTATTTATTCTGTGCCTTTACGCTATTTCTCGGACCCTATTTCTTGTGCCATTCCCTTCCCCTCTCTGTACTCCCTAGGTGCCCTAATTCTTGGTCCTATACTTAATGCCCCAAGAGATAGGTACCTATGGCTATATGTTGATTCTGTTGATATAATAACCGGCCTTCATTAATAATCATTATTAATAAGTTATTCATTAGCAGTAGGAAGTGATTGACTTGCAGATAGTATTGTAACGATGGCTTGCGCGTGAGCAGCATGTTTGTTGTCACCTATTAGAAAAGGAATCATTCATTTCATTGATTTCTACAAGTATCCCGACCCGCCCCGGCTTCGCACGGGTTAACAAATTATACACTTAAAGCCCCCTCCACACTCGTGCGCGAAACGCGGCGCGAAGCCGCGAACGCGAGTGTGGAGTCGATTATCGCAGACAGCGAAATCGTCTCCACACTCGCGTTCGCAGCTTCGCCCGCAATTCACGCACATAGTCTGGAGGGGCTTAAACCTTCCTCAAGAATCACTCTATCGATAGGTGAAAACCGCATTAAAATTCGTTCGGTAGTTTTTGAGTTTCTCGCGAACATACAAACACACAAACAGACGCGGCGGAGGATGTCGTGATACATTGTGTTAGAAAGACTTACAAACTAACAGAGTCCATTGAATTATTATTACTAACGTGTAGAACCGACACACAGAACCAGTATTTTGCGCCATGAGTTGATTTTGTTTTGACAACAAACCATAGAAGCGTGCGTAGAAGTGCGTGAGTCTCACGACGTTTTGTTCGCGTGGTAGTCTGTTCGGAAAGAGAAGAGCCGTGGAATGTATGGGGCCCAATACATTCCACGACTCTTCTCTTTCCACACAGACTCTACAGGTTGCGATTGCGACAATTTCATTGTTTGGTATTAATAATAATATCTCAATGACAGAGTCGGAACAAGGTGCGCCTATGTCATCGTTAATATTAAATTTCTCTTTTTAATTTTCTTTCTCTGAAAATATGACGTTAATAAATAATGAGAATTAATGAGACACTCTCTTTTTGTTCTATTCAAATACGTGCAGCTATGCCCCTTAATTATTATAAGAGTTAGGACCATTTTAAAGATGCTATGGAATTGGGTTTTCGCTGTTAATTCTAATAATAATCAAAAAATCGAAAAAAGTCTAACGTCCGTCCCTACGTTACGTACGTCCGTACTCGTATTAACATTACATCAAATCAAGTAAAAATATTTTCCAATCGTCAATATTCAGAGAGGAAAATGGGGACTACGTTTATGGAGAGGCGGGCATCCCCTTTCCTCTTAAATGTAGTTTAAGTCCCGGAGATATATTAATATTACACTCGTAACTTTTTTAATGAAAATCCTCCAACGCAGACGAAGTGGCGGCATTAGGCTAGTCTGATTACAAAGTAATTATTTGTAAGACAGCTGTCGGAATGTAGTAAGTTTGCAGTAATGTAGTTATTTTAGACGGTGATATGATGGTGATACGTTCCGGGTTATCGCAGGCCGCATTATCAACTCGCGGCCGCTTTACCACGCGCGATATATGTGTGGTCAAATGGTAATTATAATTATTATTGGATCTGTGAGAGCCACAATAGGTACATACTTAATGAAGTTAAAAAAAGTATTTACAGTACAAACAGCAACACTATTAACCTTTTCGACGCCGTGTCAAACAAAAGCTGTCACGCTGACGCCACGTCATCGTCACCGAAGTGTCAAAACTGAAATTGAACTTTATGTGCATAAAGGTCTATGTTGCTCTGTGATATGTGACCGATTAATCGGTCTTTGGCATTGAACCTACGGTGCGGATATATCGGTGATTGGCGTCCAAAAGGTTAACTGTACATTGTTGGACCTTATTACAAAAGGCATACATACAGTTAAATTGTAACAGTGTGGGCGTTCCGTACTTTTTAGTATAACAACAAATACAGTACGGAACCCTCGGTGGGCGAGTCCGACTCGCACTTGTCCGGTTTTTGTGTATGGTTTCACAATGCTCCATTGACCAAAATTGATGGTATCACGCCTTTAAATCGATAAATAACCTATTATTTATCGATTTAAAACAATAAAAGTGGAATAATAAGAACATTAAAGTGAATTATCTGTTTGAGGGGTTATCTCGGGTTATCGGACATTACTCGGTCACTCGCTTGTTATTGTTACGTAATGTGTTATATTTTATACTGAATATGTGACGTTATCTATGAAAAGGGACCTTATTGTCGATGGCGGTTACGCCATTATTAACGATGCTCCGATATAAATACAATGCCGCGCGACGCTGTGCGGCGTAAGCGCCATCGAGAATAAGGTCCCTTTAAGGTATAAGTACTAGAAACATCTTGCTTTTACGAAGAATGAGTGGATCCTTGTAGAACCTCTGGCCACTGGGGTAGAAAAGCTCTTGAGTCCTTCTTAAGCAGCGTGAAACAAGATGGACACTACGTCGTAGCCGATAACATGGGTTTCCCGGTATGTGGCAAAAATTCTTCGTAGAGGCAAAACGACAACGTAACATGATACCTAAGCGCTGAATGGGAGCGCAAGGGCCTTATGAGCCCAAATGAAAGACAGGATGCAGATACTTTTTGAGTTTAAAGGTGTACTACACCAATCTATCTGCTTTGCCCGAAGGTTTACTAGCAGACAATGTTTTATAGTACTACATTTTCCACAAGAGATTTTCCCTTATTGGAATAAAAATGAAATAAAATAAAATAACTAGTGGCTCTGTGAGCTGTAGACCTCGCGAGCAGAGCTTAAAACTGAATAAATGTATGGCAAAAATATTTATTAAAATATAGGTATAGTACATGTAATATAAACAAAAAATTTAAAACTACATAAAGCTACAAACAAAAATTAAACAAATACGCTTAACCCGCGCTTGATAAATAAAAAATACGAATTTTTTCATTTTTTCAAAATAAAAAATAGAATAAAAAACAACTATACGAAATTTAAGTATAAAAAAAATACATAAAATTATGTAACAGTATACAATTACTGGGGATGGAACCAGGGACCTGCCGATGCAAACAAAAAAAGCGAACGTTTGCAAAATACGCTATTATAGTTCTTACTAAAGCTGACGAAATTTAGCTACTCATTCTCAAGTAAAAACTAAATATCTAAATACCGCCAAAACCAGGGATAAAAAATTTCTGAATTTTTGGCCATTTAATCTATAAACATATCTCAAAAAGAAAAAACTCTTATGATACCGATACGACTATTTGTTTAGGCGGAAGCTATCACGACTCCACCATTTTGAAAAATTTCCAAAAACCGGATCGACAAAAAAAATTTATTTAGTCATAGAATTCGGTCACAAAATTTCACGAAAATCGGTTAAGAATTGCGACCTGTAGATAGGGTTGCCAGATGGTCGGGATTCGGCGGGATTCTCCCGATTTTTAGCATGTGTTCCCGATTCCCGACAAAGTGAAAATTGTCCCGAAAAACAGCTTCACGTCATAAAACAATAATTTCAAGTTCCGAACTGTCGTCGAGCGAGCAAGCGACCCGCGTCGAGCCCGTCAGCGCGCGTAGCGAGATTGGGCAGAGCAGCTGACGTAGTGCCAATAATGTAAAATATCGTTGTTTTTAATGGTTTTTTTTCCCGACTTAAGGCCCACAATCCCGAATTTTTTTTATTTCTTCCCGATAATAGCGCCTTTCGATGTGGCAACCCTACCTGCAGAGGAGAACATCCGGACATACAAAAGCAAAATTCCCGAGTCAAAACGTAGCAATTCGCTACGCTTCGGTCAATTACCGGTATAAAATTAATTGCCACTAGCGCCATCTAGTACTACGCTTCGGTCAATAAAACCAATAAACCTAACTTATGTTCATCGTCGTCAGATGTCGTTGTTAACGTCCATATAGGCTTATAAGAGTTGGACCAAGCTAACTCTGCAGTCTGCACAGATTTTGCTATGACAAAGTGTGGATTATCACCATAAAATCTAGTTCCTATGAAAATGTGACGTTTATTATATCAACTTTACACTTTGACACGTCAAAGTCAACGTCGTAAGCAGGGGTGTAGAAATTAAAGCAAATTAAGATTTTTATTCCAACATTCAAAATCGTTTTCACACGGAATAATGGGTCTTATGTGGCTCCACCGCGGGACCGAGCGACACGCGCTCGCGCCGCAGCGGCCACGCTGCGTTGACGTCGGGCGCCGCGCGCGCCGGCGGCATACCGTCGACCGCCCATATGCTGCGGTAGAGAAGCGTGCACAGGAGTGACCCGCTTAGAGGACCCACCCAGTATATCTAGACAGAAAGAAAGTGACGTGTTAAAACTAAAATACGTACACCCTCTAACCTGAGAGCGGACGTATTAAAACTAAAAAAAATACACCTTCGCGGATGGGAAGGGGGCCCCAAAAGCTTATAACCATTACAGAAAACCCAGATATTGTATTTTTTTAGTACAGTCAGCAGCAGAAGTTGCTAAGCGGGCGCGGTGTTCAAGCTGATCTTGACGCAACTTTATTGTTAAGAGAATAAGAGCGTGTCAAGGTAATTTTGAACACCTTGCCCGCTTAGCAACTTCTGCTGCTGACTGCACTTACCCCAAAATTGAAAGATAAATAGGTTTTTTTTGGTCGACTGTATAAAGCCTCTCCTTTTGCCGCTGAGTCAGTACAGAAACTAGAAATGAGTAGGGAACGATTAGATAGCCGTTAATTTGGAATGGGGCAGTTACTCAAGCTGACAAAATTGTTACAAAAAATCTGAAAAACTATTATTATTAAGGGCCAGCCACTACGCGGAAAGTGGAGATATAATGACATTTACTTTTGCTCTTCAGACTCCGTGAGGTGTCGTTTTGATATGATGGCGAAATATTTAAAATAAAAGTGCGAATTTTTGCTAGAGTCAAGGGTTTGTGGCGTTTGTGCCTCACCCAATGGTGCTCCCAGTTCCCGCTCCACAGTGCAGGCCCGAAGCTGCGCGCTGCGTTCATACTGGCACCCGTCAGGGGACCCTGAAAACAAACACTTATAAAAGGAAGAACCTAACCTAGGTACCTAAAATCTCATATTGAATGGACATAGTGTACTGGGACATAGGGCGTGCGGAAAGAAGACGGTTTGAAAGAGATAAACATTTAGCTAATTGTAGGTATATGTTGGATTTTAGTTTTTGATAAAAACCGTAATATTTCGTCTAGGAGTTTCGTACTTGGCAGCGCTTTTCATACAAATAAGGCACAATCGTTGAGTTGCCACCAAAGAGTAAAGTAAGTATGTTGCCACCATGAAGACTAGATCTAGGTACTTGAAGCATTCAGCCCATTCAGGAGTCAACTAAAATATATTGCAAGAGTTGTCACTAAAGAAATCATAAAAGGAAAAGGTAAATAATTATCTAATTTAGCCGTCAGATGTTTTCACCCCGTGTATTGCTCATTTAGTTGTGTTCGAAAGACTACCCGTTGTGAACGCAATACACGCGTTGAGTGACCAATAACGTCAGAAACTAAAGCCATATTCCAGGCTATTATATGTATACTGGACCAGATAGAGCGGCTTGGAGAGCACTGGTGAAGAGTGTCCACAGTCGTGACATCCATTAATCATGAGAACAAAAGAGAAGTATTTGTTGATACGGACCGCGATAATAGACAGGCCAGCAACACTCAGACCTATTCGTAGTGGCCAGGAGTCGGCTAGCAGTCGATTGCGAGGGTCCCATGACGCCATGTTGGCTAGCGCCAGTAGCCCTCCCAGTACGGCCTCAATGCACACCGCCTGTTAATTAAAAAAATTGAGGTTAATAAGGTTGTTATTGGTTACTAATATTTTTTTAAATGGACATCCATGACATTGGTTCGTGAATCGTGACCAATCTCTTTGAGTGACGTTGATCAGTTCGATGTAATTGGTGCAACTGACCCTTAGCTATGTCCTTTTAAGGATGACTCACGCTATACCGGGCCGGGGTCGGGCCGGAGCTTCCGGTGCTTCGTTTTCTATGGAAAGCACCTTTGATCACCGATCAGCCATCATAGAAAATGACATGTCGGTCGCCTCGGCACGGGCCTGACCCCGTCTAGCGTGAGTCATCCTTTATTCTGCAGGAAAAGAGAAGATTTGAGGAGAATAGTGTGGGAATGCCACCGGGACAGAACCTGCAGCTCCAACCCCAGAATGAACATAAAAGGCGATCAATTTCCGATCGGGGACGCCGGGGACTACACAACATCAGCATAGCTAAGCTCTACACAACTACACACCCAGAAACAACGCGTATACCGATAGCGCCGAGTTTCTGACAACAAAATACTCTACAGGGTGGAGTGGTTTAGTCCGTAGTCGGCTGGGAGAAGAATCTCCAGTACACTAGCCGAGTCGGGCATGCTACCGGATACCGGGCCGGAAGTATCCAATGAGAATTACCTCCACCTCTGACAAAAAAAATACCTTGTACACAGATAGGGTATCCATAGGCAATGTCAGACACAAGTCAGCGGCGTCAGACCCGGGCGCCAGCAGCCGCAGCAGGCCGGTGCCCGTCACGGCGCCCAGCAGCTGGGCGCCGAACATGCCGGCGCCCAAGCCAGGCGCCACGCGCCGAGATAGCATTGCTGCGAGGAGGACGGTTGGGTTCAGCATGGCGCCGGATATGTGGTCGAAACACTGGAATACAAAACAAGTGCGAGTCGGACTCGCGCACGGAGGGTTCCGCACCATCAACAAAAAATAGAGCAAAACAAGCAAAAAAAACGGTCACCCATCCAAGTACTGACCCCGCCCGACGTTGCTTAACTTCGGTCAAAAATCACGTTTGTTGTATGGGAGCCCCACTTAAATCTTTATTTTATTCTGTTTTTAGTATTTGTTGTTATAGCGGCAACAGAAATACATCATCTGTGAAAATTTCAACTGTCTCTAGCTATCACGGTTCGTGAGATACAGCCTGGCGACAGACGGACGGACGGACAGCGAAGTCTTAGTAATAGGGTCCCGTTTTTACCCTTTGGGTACGGAACCCTAAAAATTAATTAGATGGTGAAGCACTGGCGGCCTAGCCAAGGCGACAAACGCTGACGCTTCGCCATCGAATCGCTTTATATCTCTCTATCACTCTTTCATATTGGAGAGACAGTGACAGCTGCGTTTCGTTCGCTACGAAACGTTAGCGATTGGCATGTTGTCTACGGGGCCTGATAGCCGAATACTGTAATAGAATAGAATAGAATAGAATAGAAAGTTCTTTATTATTTATCATTTTTGTTACATACAAATATGTCCGCCAAAAGGGGTGTGTCCTTAATGTAATGTGTCTTAAAGATCTATACATTTATTTTATGTCGTGTAGCCAATTTGCAGCTCACAGGAAAGTGTTATAACTTATAACCTACGTTAGTAATGTAATTACACTTTTTTTTTTAATTGTTACTTAATTTTATTTTAAAATGCGTTCCCTTGAGGGTAGACTCCTTTTACTCACGTATTTATGTCTATCTTTTTTACTGACGTAATCTATTTCGCCGATTCTGTTGCTGTACATCATCGGGTTGTATTGGCCGTATTTAATATATTGTGGACCAGGGTTTTCTAGTCCCGGGATGCACAAATTATTTAGCTTATCTAGCATGTCTCGGTGTAAGTCATGAATTCTGAGATGCCATGGGTCTTCATCTAGTAAATCCCATAACATTTCTGTTGGTATTGAACGAGGAAAACCTCCCGCAGACTTAAGAGCCATGCGGTATTGCCTTTCAAGCGTTAAAAGGTTCGTCTTACTTACTCGAGGGAGTAGTTGTACTATTCCATAGTCTAGTATGGGCAGGAGACATGCCTGAACAAGCTTTAGTTTGGTTTCTATGTTTACATTGGAGTAGTAGCCGATTATAGGTGCTAACATTCCTCTGACACTTTTAGCTTTTCTTACAACGCTTTTGACGTGTTCGTTCATGCTCAGTCGTTTATCTAATTGGACACCTAGGTATCGAACACAGGTTTTGTATTCAAGATGGACTCCTTGCCGACTGATCTATTTGAAAGCTCCTTTTAGTGATTTCATAATATTATTGCTACGTGACATGATATGAAGTAGGTAGCACAAAAATAAATTATTTGAGGTGAGTAAGGTGCGGCTTCCAAAACGAGGTGATAGAGTTCAAATTCTAGCACATATCGATAAGATTTTTGAAACCGAATTATGGCCGTCAGCGTTGAGAGTGCGTTGTCATGGACGAAGTGTTAGACAGTATATTAGGTACCTGAACTAGCAGCGCTACAGCAAGACCCGCGGCGCCTGCGCGCGCATACTGCGGCGCGCCAGCGCATGCTGGAAGACAGCTTAACAACACCAGAAGTGCGGTACCCGCCCATTCTGCTAATAGCACGCCGCGCGCTGTGTAGTCGGGTCCACAACTCCAGCGGCTGTTTGCTGTACAGTGACAAATTAAGATCTGTCAGATGACAGTAACTATATGTGACGTGGTTAAAGGTACTTTTTGCGGTTGGCGCTTATGCTATTATTAACTTCGCTCCAATACGAATGCGGTGCTACGCGACGTAAGCGCCGACCGCCATTAAGGTACCTTTACTCGTGGAATGTCACATATGTAAAGTGTTAAAATTCCAATTTATGGGATTATGATGCAGCGATTACGCGAAGTGAGTGATTATGAGTGTATAGTCGTTTATTATCACAGAAAACTAAAAAAACAACATAATAAACCTTACTAAACCTACCTACTACGCTACTATATACACTACACTAACTTATGCTACAGGTAAAAAATTTGCCCTAAAACGCCGTCAACGGGCAGAATGCCCAGAAGCCTGGCCGCGTTTCCTCGCTGTATAGCGATACTATGAGTTGTATAATGAGCTACGTTTTAGACACACACAACATTCGTACAATTTAGTGCATAATCACTATAATCAGTGCTTAAACGTAAACTTCGATGAGGCTGATCCTTTAAAAAGGCCATTTCAAATTGCCGCAGTCACAGTTGTTGGACTTGTTGGTTAGTTTTGATGAAACAAAATTATAATAAAACCCAATGCGAGAATTTTATTTATAGATATTCAGCACAGTTTTTAGCGTCAATTTCTCTTTCATTCCTCCGACGTAGAAATATTAAATTGTTTGTAAAGTAAATACCTGTAAGTATTTACATAATACAGAGATACTTCATCATGACAATGGCCTACTTGAGAGTCTTTCATTGAGATTAATCTGACACACAGTTATTTATCAAAAAGCACATAATAATATTTACAGTTTCATGTGCAGCGCCTGAATTCAGCGACAATATACCCTATTGTTCTTAACATTTGATTCCTCCGGAGGCTCCTGCGCGTATAACATATCACCATCGTAGTTACCTACATTAAAAGAACTAGGAAATAATGTGAGGTAGGTATTTACCACGTCGCGGTGCGGAGACCTCTTGTGATGACAGAGACATGATTTCCGTCTGTTCAGTTTGAACTGTCACTTTACAGCCCAAACCTAATACTTAGTCGTATTTCTACTCAGTGCACATGTAGATAAAATTACTGAGGGATAATAAGAAATATAGTAAACTAAAAAAAGCACAAAACATTGCAAATTGTTTACAAAATTGTAATTAATATTCCGTTAAAATTCAAACACTGCGCACACACTTCTACTCAGTACCATGGGTACTTTTAAAGTTTTTCGACTTAGGGCTTTATACTTTGGGGTAGCCACGTTATGTTATAATACTTATAATTCTCTTCTCGGAGTCAAATGCTTCGCACAGTTCGCACACACTTAAATTATACTCAGTACCATGGGTACTTCAAAAGTTTTTTACCTTAAGGCTTTATACTTTGGGGTGACCGCGTTAAGTTTTAATTATCTTCTCGTCGTATTTTGTTCTCTATTGAAAGTTATTAAGTGTTTTTAACTATAAAGACGGATCAACACCCCAGTACACGCTCCACAAATGGCAGGTGTCTATCAAAACACGTTATCTGGAGTTATATTATGTAGTTTGTTTACACGGCCTCGCGGTGCACTTTAGAATTTCAGTTGACAATAGCGTTTTATGAGCCAACAAGTGAGATACTTACGCTGATTTTCACACTCTATTTGAGGAGATTAGATTCCCACATTCCCAGTGACCTCATGTATTGTCTGCGGAGTAATCAGAAAAGCTGGTAACTGGGCTGTCTTTTAGCTGAAGCGACTTCCGCTATTTTTGTAGCCAAAAAAATATGAAGTCTCAAAACGTACTTTTTGGGATTCTTTCTCAGATAGGACTCGATCTGAAAATTGTCCTTCGCGTTTTAGTTATAAGTAATTTCGGCAAAAAAATTGTTCATACAATGTGCCACAATAAAATTATTTATAGATCAGGTTTGTTTGATAAAAATCACAAAAAAGAAAACTGCGTAACCATTTTTAAACAAACAATGCTCTATAAGTAGCTAGCAAAATAGCGGAAGATAAGATATAGATGGCCAAGCAAATCTTGTCAGTAGAAAAAGGCGCGAAATCTAAATTTTCTATGGGACGATATCCCTTCGCGCCTACATTTTTAGGGTTCCGTAGCCAAATGGCAAAAAACGGAACTCTTATAGATTCGTCATGTCTGTCTGTCTGTCCGTCCGTATGTCACAGCCACTTTTTTCCGAAACTATAAGAACTATACTGTTGAAACTTGGTAAGTAGATGTATTCTGTGAACCGCATTAAGATTTTCACACAATAGAAAAAAAAAATTTTTTTTGGGGGTTCCCCATACTTAGAACTGAAACTCAAAAAATTTTTTTTCGTCAAACCCAAGCCCTATCTATGGATAGGTCTTCAAAAATGATATTGAAGTTTCTAATATCATTTTTTTCTAAACTGAATAACTTGCGCGAGAGACACTTCCAAAGTGGTAAAATGTGTGTCCCCCCCCTGTAACTTCTAAAATAAGAGAATGATAAAACTAAAAAAAATATATGATGTACATTACCATGCAAACTTCCACCGAAAATTGGTTTGAACAAGATCTAGTAAGTAGTTTTTTTTAATACGTCATAAATCCCCTAAATACGGAACCCTTCATGGGCGAGTCCGACTCGCACTTAGCCGCTTTTTCAAATTTGCCACCTTTTTCTACTGACAAGATCTGCTTGACCATCTATAGTTTATTATTCAAGTAGGCATATATTACAATGCGCTTATGAACGCGAAATAAAGCTACATGCACCGGCTCTAACCCCACACCTCTGCCTCGAAAAGATTTAAATCCCCCTCGATTGGAGGAGGGTATCCCATTGCACTCGATTCCTACCGGCTTTCCTAAATACCCTAAGAATAAAACCTGAAGCAGCAACAAAAATTCAGAAGCAGTATACAATTTTTTAAGCGTAAATCTCTGTATAACCAAATATAGTCACGTGACAGTGACAGTAGTATGTTATCTAAGAGCAAACATATTGTTTGAGATATGAATATCCTTTGCAAACTGTTGGCTGTTGTAGAGAAACGTTGACGGATAAGTCAACAATTAATTCACATTCAGACGAGCGGCGGTAGCACGGTCGCATTTTCGCTTATCACGTTCTAACAAGTATGTAAAGTGCGAAAGTGACGGGCACAGTGACAGGCGATAAAAATGGAATATGCTGCGTCCGCAGGTGTGTACTAGATGGCGCTGTTCCGTGTACAAAATATCCTGAACCGCGCTATTAAGATTTCTCTAGGAATTATTGTTTAGTTTACGAGTTACTCGCTAGATAGCGCTGTGTTCAACTACGTATTAGCCATGTGAGCAGTGTGGGATTCAAACGTAAAGCTTTGGATTCCTCCAAGCGGTGCCGTCATATAGCGGCCGCAAAAGACGGCCGTCTTTACGGTGACGACATGTGGAAAGTACCACGGCGTCATAACACACCGTCATCCACCAAGGTCAAAGCGGCAAATTTGAAAAATGTAGGCGCGAAGGGATATCGTCCCATAGAAAATTTGAATTTCGCGCCTTTTTCTACTGACAAGATTTGCTTGATCATCTATAATTTACTTGGAGGATGAAATATCAGAAGAGGAAAATAATCGTAGTACGGAATCATTTATTCAAATCTCGTGTCATTTATTCAAAATGGCGTCACCGCTATCTAATAAAACGTTCACGAAACTATCGACACCGTCATGGCGGCCGTCATCCAAATGACGGCACCGCTTTTTTACGTTACGTTGACAATCAACGCCATCTAGGAAACCGCGCCATCTTGTTTACATAGACAACGTTCTAGTGACGTCATTCACCGCTATATAGCGGCCGTCATATGACGGCACCGTTTTCGGAGGAATCCAAAGCTTTAAGGAAACTCGATGGACATGATTACAAAACCGTTTATTCTTAGATCTAACACATTCAGTGTATAGTTATACGATTCTACAGTCTAGTGAGATGTGGGGTAAGGGCCGCGTCTAGTTGCTGCCGGCGCTGCGTAAGTCTGCCGGACAGGTAGCGGGCAATGGCCTCGCCGGCCCAGGGCTGCGCGTAGAATTCTGAACGACGCTCCTCCTCAGGGTTGCCACCGCCGCCATTCATCGTCTGTAAAACACGGTAAATGTCACATTGGGGTCCATATTGGGTCGCATAATAATTGATATCTTTTAATAATTTATTTACAAACAAGATATATACAGTGTATTACTAAAAGAAATTAAAAACTAGCTTAAATCTAAAATAGGCCCTTGAGGCATTGTACCAAGGATGCTGGCGACATTTCCTCGCTGTATCGCAATGCTGATACGTTGTGCGAGGTAGATTATTATTGATTGTCATAATGTAATGTTACGCATAAAACTCATTTCGCATAATTGTTATTGTGCTGAAACTATTGACATTTCTGAAAAATTATAAAATAAACCTAACCTAACCTACCCTGTTCTACACACCCTATGCAAAATATTTTCGAAAGTACTTTCTGTTTCAGCTGGAGAAAAACTATGCGAAAAGAGTTTTATGCGTAACATTACATTATGACAATCAATCATTGTATGCTAAACGCTACCGTATGGGCAAAGAGAATAGGGTACACATTAGACTGTATTTAGAATAAATTATTTCCATGCATGAAATAAACCACCAGAAGATTAAAGGCGAAAACACACTTATCCCACGTACGTTGCGTATGCAATGCATTATGACAATATGAACCCTGAAAGTTGTGTGCTTAGTTAGAACCATACTTGTCATGTGTTGCGTTGCGTATGACAAGTATGTTTCTAAGCATACAAATTTCAGGGTTCAGATGTCATAATGCATTGCATACGTTGCGCACGTGGGATAAGTGTGTTTTCGCCTTGATAGAGAAACGTAGACAGCAGTTATTGTTAGTCACAATTTCTATTTTAGTACCCGAATAAAACTATAAATATGTAGTAGGTTATTTGATTTAACACATGCTAGTGTTTCATATAAATTCCATAGTAGCAAAATCGTTGACAAAAATGTCGTATTTGATTGTCTGTGAAAATTTGCCAAAAAACAGTTTTATAGTATGTGTAAGCTACTCTAAGGTATACTTAAGTCGCTAGTGCTGCACTCTAGCGGCAAAACATTGCAGTAATACTCCCTATTTACCATGACAGTAACTCTCTACACACTATATTCGCTTAGCTACTACTATTTACCAAGTAAAATGAAATAATAACCTTAAGGTCCCGCGACTGCGAGACGAGCCACTTGTGCACGAACTGTTGCGGGTCCTTGCTGAACGAGAGGAAAAACTCGCGGTGCGTCTTCAACTGATTAATCGTATCCACCTGTCGGCAATAGCATAGAGAAAAAAATACATAGAGTGCTCACTCCATACATCAGTTCAGACTATTAATTTCAGTGTCTACATCTAGCATCGAGTAGCGGAACTATCAGTACTGCTACTTGACAATAGATGTAGCACCGACCGGAAAGTCTTATCTCAACAGCATAAGACTTTCCGGTCGGTGGCGACATCTATTGTCAAGTAGCAGTACTGATAGTTCCGCTACTCGATGCTAGATATGCTAATAGTCTTTTTGGTACTAAAACTGATGTATGGAGTGAGCACTCTATGTATTTTTTTCTCTATGGCAATAGGGATGATGACACATGTTAAATTTTATAACAAAATCTAGTAAAATAGACAGCAAATGAGCAATTTATCACAATAATGTGGATATTAAAATAAAATACGGAAATGTTACAAAAATAGAGGACCTGAAAGTTTCAAAATTTAAGTTTTATTTTAACTTTGCAAGGGTACCATTCGATTCCTTACATTCGTCTTTTTCTAATGCTAAAAAAGCGGCCAAGTGCGAGTCGGACTCGCCCATGAAGGGTTCCGTATTTAGGCGATTTATGACGTATTAAAAAAAAACTACTTGCTAGATCTCGTTCAAACCAATTTTCGGTGGAAGTTTACATGGTAATGTACATCATATATTTTTTTTAGTTTTATCATTCTCTTATTTTAGAAGTTACAGGGGGGGGGGGGACACACATTTTACCACTTTGGAAGTGTCTCTCGCGCAAACTATTCAGTTTAGAAAAAAATGATATTAAAAACCTCAATATCATTTTTGAAGACCTATCCATAGAAACCCCACACGTATGGGTTTGATGAAAAAAAAATTTTTGAGTTTCAGTTCGAAGTATGGGGAACCCCAAAAATTTATTGTTTTTTTTTCTATTTTTGTGTGAAAATCTTAATGCGGTTTACAGAATACATCTACTTACCAAGTTCCAACAGTATAGTTCTTATAGTTTCGGAGAAAAGTGGCTGTGACAGACGGACAGACAGACATGACGAATCTATAAGGGTTCCGTTTTTTGCCATTTGGCTACGGAACCCTAAAAAGGAACTCTGTGATGATCTGGCTATTATTGAAGTACATATTTCAGGTACCGTCTCGTGTATCTTGGAGTCGAGGCCCTGGATCTCCTGCTGGTTGGCAGTACTCAGCAGGAAACTGTTCATCTGGGACTTTAGCGTATCATCAACCTGTAAGTAAGTAAGTAAGTGTTTTATTTGTAAATATAGGTAGAATTACAGTGGCGGTCAGTTTATAATATGTACAGTTTCACTATATTTTGCCAAACGGCGTACAAAAACATTGAACTTAATACTAGCAACTAAACTATCATGCTCACCGAGTACGAGTAATAATCTAATCCTACTTACAGCTATGATAATTAATGAATATCAGGTACATAGTTCATGAGAATTGTAGATGTCAAAATGCGATTAAAAATATTCTTTAGCCTCGTGCCGCCCGCCATACAAAATTATAGCCAAGGAAGTTTGAATCTTGTTGTAATGTCCAAAACGCACTTGCAACCCTTCTGGTGTTGCGGGTGTCCATGGACGGCGGTAATCGCTTACCATCAGGTGATCCGTCTGCTCGTTTGCCTCCTATATCATAAAAAAAAACCGGCCAAGTGCGAGTCGGACTCGCGCACTGAGGGTTCCGCGCCATCAACGAAAAATAGAGCAAAACAAGCAAAAAAACGGTCACCCATCCAAGTACTGACCCCGCCCGACGTTGCTTAACTTCGGTCAAAAATCACGTTTGTTGTATGGGAGCCCCACTTAAATCTTTATTTTATTCTGTTTTTAGTATTTGTTGTTATAGCGGCAACAGAAATACATCATCTGTGAAAATTTCAATTGTCTAGCTATCACGGTTCGTGAGATACAGCCTGGTGACAGACGGACGGACGGACGGAGTCTTAGTAATAGGGTCCCGTTTTTACCCTTTGGGTACGGAACCCTAAAAATGCCTCGCGAGCCAAAATACATATTTGCCGCGGTCGAACAATGCTCGCGGCCGCGCGATATCGAGACACGCCTTTATACAATCAATCGATCATTTATTAACTCACATTTATAGACGACTAACGCGAAATTTATTCCTTACCTTTATATACCGACGTTTCGACACAGGTTTCACTGGTCATGGTCGCGGCCAACTGATGTCCCAGCAAAATGTCAAAACAGAGATTTGTGCAACTACCCGACGAAAAGTGTATGGAACAATACACACCCCATACATGTATGTGTGTGTGAAACACCCCAGGAATTTTAACAGGGAGGATGGATTCAACTTATCGCCAACTTGGGAACCAGTGATACAGAAGTTAAAGCCAAAGGATCTATCTTCGGACGTGTGCGTGGATATTGTGAGTGTTGCGTGTCGGACTATTGACAATAATTAACATTATGTGTAGTGGGTGGTTTGAAAATGTGATGTCTACCCCAAACTTTTTCATACACTTTTCGTCGGGTAGTTGCACAAATCTCTGTTTTGACATTTTGCTGGGACATCAGTTGGCCGCGACCATGACCAGTGAAACCTGTGTCGAAACGTCGGTATATAAAGGTAATTGAATAAATTTCACGTTAGACCCGTCTATAAATGTGAGTTAATATGTGTTCAAAACGCGAAGGTTTTAAATATTACAATCGATCATTGTTTCCACTTACTTCCACGTCAATATCGTAGCAGGCGGTTTGTTTAGCGTCGTGCGGCGCTTCCACGCCGATCACGTGGTTGATGACGATAGGGTCCGGAGCGTGCAGTAAGGCGGCCAGGCGGCCCGGGACCTGCAATAACAAATTAAACGTATTCATGCTATAACTAAAAGCTAAATAGTACATTATTGTCGAGGTTCGGAAGTAGCTACTTGCAGGCTGAGGATTCGTTTTAAACGGACGACCTTGGGAGTCCGTTTAATTGAATCCGAAGCCAGCAAGTAGCCTTCCAGCCGAGTCATATATAGTGCTTTTCTCAAAAATGGTGCAAGAAATAGAAATATTTTACAGAAGCAACGTTGTAATTTTCACAGAAATAAGTAAAACCGTTAAAAAGATTTGCTTGCCGCCTTAAAAAAAAACAAGTGTATTTTTCTGCTGAAAATACGTCAACGTATTCGAGACACCTAAATAGTCGCGGTACCAACATTATAATAATAAGTGCTGATCATCTGTTTGGCTGTTTAATGGACCTATGCCTTCATTTGATATGGCCATTTAAAGTTTTAAAAAGGTTGGAAATCGTTAAATAATGAAATTTGTATGCAACATTGCAGTCCCGAAATCGAGACTGCAATGTTTTTAACTTTTTAATTTTTTGAATGACCATAAACTACGCACTTCGCGACCTATTTTTTAACCGGCAACGTCAACCTTGCAGTCCATTTTTGAGAAAACATGTACTCATGCTATAACTAAAAGCTAAAAATCTATAACTAACTCCTCAACTAAAAATTAGCATCAAATTACTTTGCCACGCTTTGTTTTTATATAGTACATTCTTACACAGACTAAGTCCCACAGTAAGCTCAAGAAGGCTTGTGTTGTGGGTACTCAGACAACGATATATATAAAATACAAATACATAAATACATAGAAAACACCCAAGACTCAGGAACAAATATCTTTGTTCATCGCACAAATAAATGCCCTTACCGGGATTCGAACCCAGGACCGCGGCTTCACAGGCAGGGTCACTACCCACTAGGCCAGACGAGTTGTGAGTAAAATATCACTTTCTCATCTGTTATTGAAGAATGAAGAGATCATTTGCAACCAGGTGTGGTGAATACGTATCAGGGATGCTGCGGATGCAGATTTTTTGACATCCGCGGATGCGGATGTTCGCAACATCCCTGCCTAGGTGCCTAGTTCAGGCATTTGTAAATCACTTGTCTTTATAAATTCTTAGTCTTTAAGAGCAACCACTGTACTATACTTTTCTCAATAAATTATTTGTATTTGTATCCCTGATACGTATATAACGTACCTCGGCAAGCTTCATACGTGCACAGCCGAAGATCTGCTCCAGATACTTGTCACAGACGACCCATTCGCGTTCGTGAGGATCCTGGGTACAATCATTAATAAAAGTTCAGGTTTTTGAATGAAATAATAAACAGATTAACATCAAAATACATCTTTATTTTACAGACACAGACTTTCGAGCGCTCGAAATTCAAAAAAGTGCGAGTCGGACTCGCCCATGAAGGGTTCCGTATTTAGGCGATTTATGACGTATAAAAAAAAACTACTTACTAGATCTCGTTCAAACCAATTTTCGGTGGAAGTTTACATGGTAATGTACATCATATATTTTTTTTAGTTTTATCATTTTCTTATTTTAGAAGTTACAGGGGGGGGGGGGGGGGACACACACACATTTTACCACTTTGGAAGTGTCTCTCGCGCAAACTATTCAGTTTAGAAAAAAATGATATTAGGAACCTCAATATCATTTTTGAAGACCTATCCATAGATACCCCACACGTATGGGTTTGATGAAAAAAAATTTTTTGAGTTTCAGTTCGAAGTATGGGGAACCCCAAAAATTTATTGTTTTTTTTCTATTTTTGTGTGAAAATCTTAATGCGGTTCACAGAATACATCTACTTACCAAGTTTCAACAGTATAGTTCTTATAGTTTCGGAGAAAAGTGGCTGTGACATACGGACGGACAGACAGACGGACAGACGGACAGACAGACAGACAGACAGACATGACGAATCTATAAGGGTTCCGTTTTTTGCCATTTGGCTACGGAACCCTAAAAATCGACTCTCAGCTTGAATTGCAACGGCTGATAGTCCAGTAGGACACATTCTATAAACGTATGGACTATACAGACCTGCAGACGATGTGTCTTGACATACTGCCACAGCGCGTTCACGATGACAGGTCTAGTCTGTGTGTGGACGCCGAGCAGACGGGCCAAACGTCCATCTAGCTTGAATGCGGCTGATAGTCCAGTAGGACATATTCTATAAATGTATGGACTATACAGACCTGCAGACGATGTGTCTTGACATACTGCCACAGTGCGTTCACGATGACAGGTCTTGTCTGAGTATGGACGCCGAGTAGACGTGCCAGACGTCCGTCTAGCTTGAATTGCAATGGCTGATAGTCCAATAGGAGTAAGATTGTGCAACGCACGTTCTTGTAGCCGGGGCGTTTCACCTGTAATTTAAAACTTGGTGAGCAAAAATAGTACCAGAGCATGGTCTAATAAAACATGGTCTTCTCTTCCCAGAGTGTCACTTGCCTACGTCACAATAACATTGCCACTTTATTTCAACATAACATGTTACATGGGTACATTATATCTATGGTTAATAAGTTAATATATTTCTTTATAATTTAATAATTTTCATTTATATGTATTTTATCTTAAATTTTACAATAACACGTCATTTTTAATTATTCGTTAGCAATATCTTCCGATTCACGAAAGAAATTTCAGACGTTCGGGTAATTCTGTTTACACTACTGGCAACACAGGATAGCGCTGTCACATTTGACAATCCGCCATTTTGTCCCTGACCGACCGTCCTTGTCGAACGCGTGTTAATTGTTATTTCCTTCTCGCTCAGTGTCAGCAGTCGCAGTGTTTTCCAAACTTTTCACGTCGTAAGCTTCGTAATTAATGTTTTGTTACGAAAATGGTTGGCTGCTCTATTCGGAACTGTAAGAGTAGGAGTGAAAAGTGCAGTATAGATTTGTTTTATTTTACTATGTTTCTACATGAATAACTTAAAATTAATGCCGTTAAAATAATTTTCACTGCTGGTTAAAATTCTCCCACATTTTAAAGTTTGAGAACCTGTAAACAGCATAATGACGTAGGCAAGTGCCAGTTAGGTCATTCGCGAATCTCGGAAGAGAGTACCAGGCGGAGTATATTATTATACCATGGTACCAGAGGGTTCGAAATTATCCAGATAATTGTCTTTGCCGATGTTCATCGGATAATTATCCCTGGTATGGATGGTGCTATTATTTTCTTTGAATTCTTTGATAGTAAAAAATAATTGGAGCGTTTTTGCTATTTTTTTTTTAATTTTATTAGGTTATTATCAAATCGATAATTATCAAGCAAAAACGGTAATTGGATAATTATCGTGAAGGATTCTCGAAAGGATCTTCGAACCCTGAATAGGAACATTACTCCAAATTTGTAAAAGCATAGAGAAATAAGTAGGCATAGAGTGCTCACTCCATACATCCATTTTGTTACCAAAATGATTATTATTTTCGTAGTCGACATCTAGCGTCAAGTAGCGGATTTATCAGTACTGCTACTTGACACTAGATGTCACGTGTGTTGCGACTGTATTCTCTATGGCATAAGGAACCTTCTCTTATGGAAGGCTACAATTTTGTAAATAAATAAATATAAATAAATAAATATTGGGGGACATCTTACACAGATCAACCTAGCCCCAAACTAAGCAAAGCTTGTACTATGGGTGCTAGCCGACGATATACATACTTATATAGATAAATACATACTTATATACATAGAAAACATCCATGACTCCGGAACAAATATTAGTGTTCATCACACAAATAAATGCCCTTACCGGGATTCGAGCCCAGGACCATCGGCTTAGCAGGCAGGGTCACTACCCACTAGGCCAGACCGGTCGTCTAAATAAGATGATGTACCTGGAATCCGTCAGTTTCCTGCGTGGTGAGGGTGCGGTGCCACTCCACCAAGTGGTTGTCGGGGCCGTACAACTCCTTGTCCAGTTCGATCACCAGCGACTTGAAGAACGATGAGAATTTGCGTTTCACCTGGCAACACAGAAATAGAAGTTAGTTTTGCAAACCAGTTTTGTCCGTAACAAAAACACAATCATATTCGTCCCTTTTTTGGGGTTATAATATTAGCATAAGAATAATACAGTATCATTCTGTCCATATGCTCCGCAGACCAACATTACATTGGCTAAGCTTTCCATGTCTAAAGTCTATTTTTTTATTCCGTAGACTGAAATGACATTTCATAGTATGAAATGACACATGATGTTCATACTATGAAATGTCATTTCAGTCTACGGAATAAAAAAATAGACTTTACCTTGTCGTTTTGTTTACGTTGTCACGTTTACGTTGTCATATTGTTATTTGTGCGGTGTTCCAGGTCTAGTCGTCCCTCAACTGATATCTACCTGTGGCACTTTGCCAGGGTCTCCTTTAGCATCGTCGAGCAGGCGCCCCTCTACACGCAGCTCCCATGATGCCACCGCATTGTCGCCCTGACCTGTTAAACAAAACTACTGTTTCAATACTTTCAATATATAAACGGACCAATGGTGTAGAACTGTATTACCGATTTATGGTACACACCGGGAATGTAATGGGTAATGGGGAGACACCGTTTTTGGTACAGGCCCCGCCTGCCTGATGAGGATGAGGTGACAGTGGCGATATTATCTATGATGGTTATGATTTTTATGCACATAAAAAAGCCATGATAAGATAATCCGAGTATAGTGTCATAAGTAACTATCACGTCGACAGTCGAGTCCATGACAAGTTTATTGTGTTTTTTGACCAAGAGAACATACCTGGGTAAAAGGTGTTAGATATAAAGATTCTCAGCTTTCGTTTCTGCTTCATGGGCCGCTTCAGCGCCTCCTGAATATCCAGCCTCTTCCTCAATATGGTGGCATCCAGTTTCCTCTCGAACGCCAACAGGTCCATGTAGGCTTGGGACTCGGGGACCAGGTCTCGGACCTTTTGAGGGAGAATCTTGTCCGCTAGACGCTTCTTGCGTTTGCCACCGCCGGCTGCGTACTCGCTGTAATAGATAGGCAAGGTTAAAGTTTGTAACGGATAGTATAATTTTTATAGACCATGATTTGGAGAGGTGAAACAAATAACGCAACCATCAAACCGTTTTTTGTTGGAAACCATTGGACCATTGGATCGGCAGAATTAAGAATTAAAGGAGCGGCCAAGGTGCTCACAAGTATCTGAACACGCTTCTATTATCAAGGCGTTAGAGTGCGTGTTCAGATATTTTTGGGCACCTCAGCCGCTCCAATATATCTGATGGCGATTGTATATCCGGCCGAGCCGTGTCTTCCATCCAGCGGTTTCCAACCGAAAGTGATGATTGCATTATTCGTACTGTTGCAAAGAGTGTACACGACTGTACACTCTTGGCAACGGTCGTCGAGAGTGAGCTACCTACTAGCTGTTGGGCTGAATTAGAGCGAGACCAGAAGGGTTGATCGCTAGAAGCTCGGTTGGCTAATAGTCATGAGATATTTTTTTGGCATAAAATGGATTTTTGGCATACAGCGTAAAGGCTCCGTCACACAGGCGCGTTCTGCTGACGAGGTTGCGCTTTGATCGCGCCAGCGCAGTCACACACAACACAGCGCGCGTTGCGAACGGTTTGGGTAGCGAGCGTGACGTTGGCGCGACGCGCGCGTTCTGCCGGCGTCCACAAGGCGCGATGCGGGCGGGCGGCCGCGGCCCCGCTCGCAAAACGGGCCTATGTGATGGAGTCTTAAGGGTTTTTGTACTGCGAAAAATACTAACTTATTGTACATATTGGGCGGTTTATGTTGGGGCGGCAGCGGGCTCCTGTTGTCCGGCGGGCGCTTGCCGCCGGGCGGCGCGGGGCCGGGCGCGGGGCGCAGCTGCCCGCCGGCCGGCGGGGCGTGGGGCGGGGCGTGCGGCGGCGCGTGGGGCGCGGCGTGCGGGGCGGAGCCGTATGGTGCGGGGCGCGGCGTGCCGCCGGCTGACACAGGTGGCGGGGTGAAGCCGCTGCGTTGCTATAATTTCACACAATATATTAACCCCTCGAACGCCACTGTAAAAAATTTGCTACTGAATTAATAACCTTTCAACTGTTAATTACAGTCCAAATTGTCTGGGTCGGATACGGGACGAGGCAGTTGAGGGGTTAAGAGCCAATTGCACCATCCCACTAACCTGAGGTTAAGCGGTTAAACCATTAACACGACGTCAAATTGTACTGGTAAGCATGGTAACTCCAGGTTTAATGGGTTAACCCCGGGTTCAGTGAAATGGTGCAAGTGGCGCTGAATGTATACCGACACTTATATTTTTTAAGTTGGTAATGCTCAACATGTTTCAGTAAACTCTTTAAAAAAGAATGATTTAACCCGTGGAGCGCCCTAACAAGACACGTGTGATAGTAACTCCATACTATTCTTGGTTCGGGCGCTCCACGGGTTAATGAACACTAGCGAAATGGACAAAACACATGTGGACATTGATGTGCACGTATCAGCTATAAGCTGCCTGTGCATGTTTTGCTCCATAATGAGGAGCTTCACACCAACACCGATAACAGTCTCCCAGGATTTGTAATGAAAATTAAACAATAAATACACCATTTTGTGAGCTAGGGTGACTTGCCCACCCTTAGCCTAGGCCTAGGGTAAGGCATGTAATTCTTTAACTATTTAATGAAACAATAAACTTACAGATTAATAGTGTTCATACCAATTAAATAACCATATTGTCTTTGAATATACAAATATTCAAAGACAGAACTGAATCCTGAATGCAGCTTTTTGTGTTTCAAGTCGACTAACTTTACATTTTATCCATTGAAGCTTGCCACGTGGACACTCAAAAGTGGTCTTGTTTTGTTTTGGTAAGTATATTTAATTATTTACAATAAACAATAGTCATTTTCATCAACAATCTGCAGTTTAAATGACTAACAACATTTTTGTTTCATGGCATATTTATAAACAACCAAATTCCTAGGCCTATCATACTTAGAATTGCAATGTTATCATTCTTGTTCAATAAAAATAAATGTGTCATTCACAAATAGTCCTTTTATAGGGACTTACCGGAAAATTAGGTCCAGGATAGGGCCGCGGCGGCATGGCGTTAGGCGGCGGCGCAGCCCCCGCGTATCGCGGCTGCGGCGGCAGCGCCGCGCCGGCCGGCCCGCCCGGGCCCGGCCCCGGACCTGGCCCTGGCCCACCCGGCCCGCCGGGCCCGCTCGGACCTACAGGAGGGCCACCTGGAGGGAACCTTTGAGCCATATTACACGTACGAGGTGATCACACGGACTTCACTCTACTCCATTACACGTTTACTGATAATCACTAAGCTTGCGTTACGTTACTTTAAGTTCAAGATGAAGGAATTATTCTAGAACACTTGATTTGAAGTGGTTCTTATTCCTAGAACACTTAACGTTACTAATTTTTAGTAATAATCAAGTAAATTTGACGTTCTGCCTTTCGATTTTGTGCTTTTGATTTTGACGTTAGAGCGACGCTATGGAAGATAATGTTGCCAACACACCTATACCATAATCGCTAATGACGAAATATAGTTTGTCAAAGGACTGTCTCATTTCAGAGAGAATCATACTATAGCTGGTCAACCAAATCTTGTCAGTAAAAAAAGGCGCGAAATTCAAATTTTCTATGGGACGATATCCCTTCGCGCCTACATTTTTCAAATTTGCCGCCTTTTTCTACTGTCAAGATCTGGTTGACCAAGTATATCTTTGTCTTACACTAATACTAGTGCCCAAAAGAAAAGGATGAGTTTTTTTTTTTCTTATTTACTGACAAATTTGGTTTGAACAACTATAAAATCCTCACAATACCATCTTTGCAAAAATATTTATGATCTATCTCTTTTCTTAATATTGCAAACGAAAATGACACTGCGGTACAATGCGAAAACAAACCACAACTTTTTGTAATAATCGGGTATTTCGTTATTATACTTGGTCAACCAGATCTTGACAGTAGAAAAAGGCGGCAAATTTGAAAAATGTAGGCGCGAAGGGATATCGTCCCATAGAAAGTTTGAATTTTGCGCCTTTTTTTACTGACAAGATTTGGTTGACCAGCTATACTTGGTTATTACCATGTTATTAGGCCTCATTTGCACCAGCGCATTTCCAACGCGCGTTAAAAAAGCGTTTGAATGACCCAAATGGATACATGTGTATTTATTCACACGATGGCGTTGGCGCTTTTTACCAAGCGGTGTTGGATTTTCGATTTTAAGCCTTGGTCATTAAATTGAATTTAGAGTGCAGATAGATTCAAGCGCTTTTTTAACGCGCGTTGAAAAAGCGCTCGTGGTTTGGGGCACTTACGGTCTTAAGGTCTCATACGCCAGGATGCCGAATTTTAAAATTAAAAAAAAGTTAATGTTACTGACAAGTGACAATCTGTCATTGTCATACGTTGTTTGTTTATTTATAGTTATTAACGTTATTATAGTTTTTCATTTTTATATTAAACTCGGTGTACACGGTATTCATTCATGGCAAAGTAATAAGCAACTAAAACTTGCCTTCATCCTGCTTTCGTCCATTTTATAGTCCGGTTGTCAATGGAAAATATAGAATTGGTTGTTATTTTATTTTGATACCCCATATTGGGATACCTTCTCCAGTTGAGGGAGGATTTAAATCTTTTCGAGGCGGAGGTGTAGGGTTGGAGCCGCTGTAGCTATATTCAAAAGCGTGTTGTACCTACTTTCATAATAAACTATCTTTATCTTTGCAATCGTTAGTTCTGGACTTAGATCAGAGTCTGTCAAAGTATTGTTTGTACATGGATCCGATTGACCTACTTTTTAAAAATTAATGCTTGTGCACAGTATTTATATGTCTTGGGACTGTTAAATACTACAAAAATGATTTAAATGTCTTATTTATTTTTCATTCCAGTTCTTTTATGAGCTGCTGTCTCCGGCAGCATGATGCTGACACAATCTTTGAACCTGTGGAAGATTATACATATGAAGAAGATGTAAACTATGGGGTCCCAGTACTAAGGGTACTTAGTATAGATGTTTGTGCCCGAGCGATTCTGGATCACGTGCCCCTAAAAGAGCTGGTGCGCTCTGAACGGGTCTGCCGAAGGTGGCAGATTGCAATTGATGAATATATGCAGAGTATTTACACAGTGAGCTTTTATGATCTTTTTGATAGAGATGCATCTCTACTTGCCGAATATGGTAGTAGTGATAAAAGTGAGAGCTGTAGCTACCACCGAAGAATACAAATCAGTGCTGACGCATGTTCCATTTCATTTGCTTGTGCAATCATCGAGAAATGGGGCGGTTCTATAGATAATGTATTTACTTCAAGGCAGGAAGAGGAATATTTTGACCTTATATCCCTGAAATGTAAATACTTGCACTGTATCAAGTTTGTTGGTCAAAGAAAAAGAAAACAAAACTTCTTAAACCAGTTTTTTCAGGGTAGGCAAAGTGGAAAACAGATTGTTATCCCATTAGATCAACTCAATCAATGCAAGCATTTGAAGAAGATAGCATTTAAACATATATTTGATTTGAGAGATGATGACATGGCTATAATACTTAAAAATATTGATTGTGAAGAACTAGAGATCTGTAATATTAATTTGTATGGAGATAGTTTGCTAACAATTAAACCGAATAGCTTGAAATCTTTGAACATTAGTTATATGTGGACGTATTTCTTATTTAATTGTTTTATGAGTGCTACCAAAAACATGCACAATTTGAGAAGTTTGACACTAGACAACAACTACTTAAGCATGTTCACCCATGTGCATTTAATTTTGAATGAAATGCCCGAGTTAGAATGTTTATCATTATGTCACTATTATTATGACTCGTTAGAGTTACGATGGGATAATGATTACCAGACTAGCGGATTTATTGAATCTCTATGTCGACTTCGTAAGTTAAAGCGGCTTTATCTTAGTGGCAATGAAACTGTTGATGACGAAATGTTGGAAGAGTTAGTGAAATGTAAAAGTTTGGAGTATTTGGACATAAGTAATGACACTGGACGTTATACATTTTGGAGCGCACGGGGCGTAGCGGCATTGTGCCAGAGGCCTGCAGTCACTACTCTCTGCTTGGGTTACATCCAAAACATGCCATCTACAGATCTTCTGCGCCGCGTTAGAAATATCAAAATGCCTATGGTTGAGCAGCTAGAGACTATAAGCTGCGTGGAGTTCACGCCGCAATGGATTGAGAAAGCCTCTAGAGCCTCTATGAAGGAAAGACATCGGCTTGAGGTAGAAGCTATAACCGTGCCAGCAATGAAAGAGGAATTTCACCCCGATCTAAAAATCGTGTTAAGTGTAGCTCACCACTATTAATAACCGAATAACAATTACATATGGCTTTTCCAAATAATAGGATGTGAATGTGATATACTTAGATCTCTATGAAAGTATTTATCTAATAAGAGTACCTACTTTTTATTAGGTATTTAAGGTTACAATACTTAAAATTAAAATTAAACACAATAAAAATACACGCGGAAGTTTACTTACAACAATTTTGAATTTCGCGCTATTTTTAAATAAAACTGGATGGCGGCTATTCCCATTTGTCTCCAATGGGAATAAATGGGACGAAAGTCTTATTGCCCCATAAAATAATATCCATCCAGTTTTATCCAATGGGCCCAGTGGTAACAAATGGGAATCTGATCAATCTGATCTCTGAAAATGTAGGTATATTTAATTTTTACTTAAACTTTATGGAGAAATATTTATCAGATTTCATTATACGTTTTATAAAGTTCAAACGTATTTTACTTCCCTTGTACCTACCTACCTACTCAAAATATAAGCTGAAAGTGAAATAGATATCATACCTATTTACACCAAAGAGAATGTGAGCAAATCCACCGGTGGCCGAGGCGGGATCTACTCAAAATGATAATAATAAATCGACCGTCAGGTCAAGATTGCAAAACAGCCAGGAAATTAGAAGGGGACAATTAGATATGGCACGCCGCGTGAAACTTGCGACGCAAGAAATGGCCATTGCATCATAGCTTGCCCTGTCAGTCCCTAGAGTAGTGTCAAAATTTTGTTTTTTTCAATGCCCTGGATGCTCTCCCCTCCCCCTTTAAGCCAAATCTCATAGAAAAAGGGGCAAGCTATGATGGCGCCATCTATGCAAAACTTTGACAGTTGCCAACCCCATTTATGAACGAAATTGTAAAATAAAATACCAACAATGCCATTACCGGTAACGCCATCTGTTGAACATTAGGAGTTTGAGTCTAATGCTACTTACTTCCTACTAGATGTCGCTAGCGATCGCTGGGTATTTTTACAACAATTTACTGTGAAAAAAATTGTTACAAACAATTTGCTGACTGTGTTTATTCTCTTTTGCACCCATTAGACTCTGACCACGCTAAGTTTGTAGCGACTAGGCAGTGACAATGCACACATGCTACACTTGCCATGAAACCAAGCGTATTGGGGTAATATTAACTCTGTATAGGTCAAATACCGAGTAAGTAGGTATAGTTGGTCAAACCAATTTGTCAGTCGGAAAGAACCAGGAAAAGAAAAGGGTGAGTATAGTCACCCTTTTCTTTTGGGTGCTGCTAGTACTAGTGTAAGACAAAGATAGCACCTATGATTCTTATGCGTCCCCCAGAATGGCCCACTCTGGCCCATTGTGTACTGGGGCCTTAAGAATGTCCTATAATACAGAATTTTTCATTGACGTATAACATCTAAGGACGGGCTAATGGGGCACTAAACATCGTACTAGTTCAGCGGTGCTACCCACGAATTCCAGCCAATCGTGCAGTCTAACGCGACTAGTTGCGACCAATAGCGCGCGTAATGCGAACTCGTCACCCAATCCCGCACGTGATGCGAACTCATGAACCAATCGCGTTGTAGCGATTACACACCGCTGTACTGGCCCCTGTCATGCCAGCTGTTATTATTGCCCGTAAAGCCAGTCCCTAGATATCTATGTCAATGGAATTTTTATTTATTAATGCTGACTGTATTTATTCTCATTTGCCGAACCTTAAAAATCTTAAAATCGATCCCGACTTCATGGTAAGCGTTGCTCAGAACTAAACACATGCACGTTGTCAAGTTGAGCGCAAAGGTCAGGCCGCCATGCATATATATCTACACACTACAATCACCCTTATTCTTTTAAATTTAAAGTTCAATATAAAACAACACGTGTGAGCGTTTGAGTTTGGTAAAAATCTTAAATTCAAACATATTCAAAGTAGTCAGTCAGGAATCCATAAAATTCATTAGTTAACAGTTCCTTGTGTTGTCGTTGCGGTACTGTCAAGGTAAAATATAACTAAGCGGGCTAGGTTGCAATAATATGGGAACACGGCTCTATCCTACATAATTATAAGGATGTTACATTTAATTTGCAATGATCACATTAAATACATACAATCTCTACATACAAACTAATATACCTAACACTACCTAAACTTCGGGTCGACTATTGAGTCCAGGGCTAAAACTGCTGCCAAGAAACTTGGTGTCCTATTTAAGGTGAGGCGGTACTTCACGCCGAATCAGCTTCTCTCCCTATACCAAGCACAGGTCCGCTCGTGCATGGAATACTGCTGCCACCTTTGGGACGGTTCCGCCAAGTATCAGCTGGCGGCCCCCCTAGTAGCATTTTCGTTGGGGCCTACGGTGCCAACGGTAGGGAAAACGTTAGGATGAGGTTCGTTCCGTAGCCAACATTAAAATTTGTATAGGCCCACCATCGCATTTACCAACATTAGCTGTGGCACTGATGCCCAACAATGGGCCTATGTATTTTGGTACCGTTGGCTAAACAACGATAATATTCGTTGGCCCAATGATGACATATATCGCATTTACCAACATTGGCTGTGGCACTGATGCCCGACAATGGGCCTTTGTGTATTTTGCTACCGTTCGCTAAACAACGATAACATTCGTTGGCCCAATGGTGCCAAATATCGCATTTACCAACATTGGCTGTAGCACTGATGTTCAACAATGGGCATTTGTGTATTTTGGTAACGTTGGCTAATCAACGATATCATCCAATGGCCCAATGATGACAAATATCGCATTTACCAACATTGGCTGTGGCACTGATGCCCAACAATGGGCATTTGTGTATTTTGGTAACGTTGGCTAATCAACGATATCATCCAATGGCCCAATGATGACAAATATCGCATTTACCAACATTGGCTGTGGCACTGATGCCCAACAATGGGCCTTTGTGTATTTTGGTAACGTTGGCTAATCAACGATATCATCCATTGGCCCAATGGTGCCAAATATCGCATTTACCGACATTGGCTGTGGCACTGATGCCCAACAATGGGCCTTTGTGTATTTTGGTAACGTTGGCTAATCAACGTTATCATCTGATGGCCCAATGATGACAAATATCGCATTTACCAACATTGGCTGTGTCACTGATGCCCAACAATGGGCTTTTGTGTATTTTGCTACCGTTCGTTAAACAACGATAACATTTCTTGGCCCAATAGGGATAAATATCGCATTTACCAACATTGGCTGTGGCACTGATGCCCAACAATGGGCCTGTGTGACTTAATTCACCAATAGATGGCGTTAGTAGTAGCGATTTTGGAAATTTATTATGGTTATTTTTGATGGCAATTAACACTAAAATATTTGTAAAATTATTTGGAATAACATGTATGCAATAATTTGCATTTAAAGTCACAATTTAGCTATTTGTTGTTAAAGAAAATTAATTACCAAATAAGTCAAAAGATGGCACTTTGTTCCCAACGCGTACTTTCTACAACGCGGTGTTAAGATTTTTCTGGGTTTAATATAGGGTCCGAGGAACAATAGGTCGTCAGTTCAAAATTCAAATCAAACAGTGAGTGTTATAGGTGTTATATACAGTGTGTAGTAGTAAATAGTAAATAAAGTGGTGGTTTTATACAGTGTGGTGTTGTTTTTGGACCTCGTACAACGAAAAAAATGCCCTTTTTTATTTTTTTTCAGTTGGCCATACAGCAAGCCAAACGGCCAAATCTAACAATTAACCAACCATGTGTATAGGCCCAACCAAAACCACCACCGTTGAATAATTGTATTATTTATTTAAATAGGCCCAACGAAAAAATTACTCTTATGGCCCTCTGTTGGGAACAGGGATCGGATACCGGTATTTTTTGTATGGGAACGGAAACGGTATTTTTTCGTTCTTTGCTAATTACTTCATTTCTAATTGGGCAATCTAATAATATGAAGTCGTAACCTAAAAACACAACTGAGTCCTACATTTCGAGTATAAAATAATTCGAAAAATATGGTTATTTCTAAGTTTTTGCAAAAAACCGGTTCCGATCCCTGGTTGGGAATCTTCGGGAGGGCCTTTGTCGAGGGCCCTCCAGCAAATCGTACGGCCAAATATAACGGTTGCCCAACTATACGTAAACAAAGGCCCAACCAAATCCCTACAAGAAAATGCTATTATAGCCCGAGCAAGGAACGGTTGCGCTAAACATTAATTAGTAATAGGCATTTTTTTTATATTCCCGTTCTTTAGATCATTTTAAGATACTTTATTTTCGAATCCAACAAACTTTCTCTCCGGAAGTAGGTAAAAAAAAATAGTAAAAAAAAAGAGCCGATCTTGTTTGTTAAAAATAGTAATAGCATTTTTATTTTGTAAACGTGACAAATATAATATATATAATGAGTCGACAATGGAATCAGTCAAAATATTTACACGGAAAATAACTAATTCAATAAATGGCGGGGCCTTACGGATATACGTCGTAAGTTGATAGATAAAAATAGTAATAACTACGTCTTTGATTGAATTGTCATAAAACTACCTCATTAAGCTATTTATCCGAAAATCGTACATAAATAATATTTGTATTACTTGTATATATATTTACGCCTTAAACATGCTAGAAAAAATGGTTATAGATATAATTTCTTGCAGACTTTGTTCTGATAACGTTCAAAGTGATATCAATTACATAATCACACAGAAATATGGTCAAAGTAATAAATAAGTGCATTTTAACAAATTCGCTAAATGACACCACCAAATTTGAACTCTTTGCGCAAATGCTAAAGATTAAATTTCCTTGCGGCGCGCGGGGACAGTTTTGATGCGGGCGATGGCGGGAGTTCGTGCCAAGGACGCGTGGACAGTAGGTATATAGGTATGTACCTACAAGTGACGTGCGCGGGCGTCTCGCTCGCACCAAATACTTGTGCGGCCAAGTCTGAGCGAAATGAACGCGCGCGTGAATGATAGCTAATTAAAAATAACTGATATAATTTCCAATATTATTCTAATATTGGTTGATGTTCAAATTATATTCGTAATTATATACCTACGTCGATTATGAACCACTGCAAAAATAAAAATTGCGCCTGACTATCGTTCTTATTTAATTTCAGAATGGTATAGTGTGGAGTGGCATTATAAAAGGAATACTTATTATCGTAGTCATTTGACACTTTTGGTGACACTTTCACATTCTGTCACAGCGAAGTGTGTGTAGGCCCACTCTAGGAATTTATATTATAGTCTATCCAACAACTTTGTCAGTAGAAAAAGGCGCGAAATACAAATTTTCTATGAGACAATAACTCTTGGCGCCTACATTTTTAAATTTGCCGTTTTTTTCTACTGACGGAAATGGCTCGACAGACTTTATATTTCAAGAAACGCATTATATTGATTTATTTCTATTCATAGTCTACGTTCCTAAGTTCCGTGATAAGTATAAAATAAGAACGTTAACCAACACAACAAATTTTCTATTATAGTACGAGATCCTTCTGCAAATTGCAGACTTCATTATTTTTGTAGGAATAAAAAACGTGCATGGCAGATAAGAATTTTATTTTAACCATGTATGTTAAAATAAATGTTATTTGTTATTATATTACTGTAGTCGCAAACAAGCACACAACTAAAGTTTTGACAAACGGACGTCCATTAGGCATCTAGATAATTATGTACGTGCACTTGGCCTGTTTTGTAAACATAGGGCCTATCGCGAAATGTCGTTATCTATGTCACTTGTATATTTGACAGACAGATAACGAAACTTGGATTTTCGATGCTCGTGGTAGATCTTCAATTTTTGATTATTTATGGGCAATTCAAGTAGTTGGAAATTGTTTTGGTTTAAAAGAGGCTAAAACAATTACGTGATTAAAACAAGGGAGGTGTTTAAACCACGAGCATAGCGGGTGCTTTAAATAATGGAACATTGAGAGTTGCGAGAGTTGCGAGACTTGCGAGGGTTTCAAAGTACGAAAGAAGAGCAGCTGCCGAGTGAAACTCAAAATTTCTAGCGCACTATGTGTGGATATAGGTATGATACATTATCTAGACACGCACACCAAGTGTTAAGCTAAGTTCAAAAGAAGAGAACTGGCGACGCAGCTGCCCTATGTTGTATTACATGGAGCCGCTTTTGACCCCTACCATAGAGAAATAAGTAAGACAAGAGTGCTCACTCCATACATCAGTTCAGACTATTAATTTCAGTGTCTATATCTAGCATCGAGTAGCGGAACTATCAGTACTGCTACTTGACAATAGATGTAGCACCGACCGGAAAGTCTTATGCTATTGAGATAAGACTTTCCGGTCGGTGCTACATCTATTGTCAAGTAGCAGTATTGATAGTTCCGCTACTCGATGCTAGATGCTAATAGTCTTTTTGGTACTAAAACTGATGTATGGAGTGAGCACTCTATGTATTTTTTTCTCTATGCCCCTACGTACCTCAAAGTCTATTAAACATAAACATTATGTATATGAAATTTTGTTGATTTCTTAAAACCTTTAATGCTAACTATTTTTATGAATATAACTCAATCGGTTATTAAGATACAAATACCTAAAATCTGGATTTTTTTCACTGACTGACTAACCTAACATCAAAAAAATAACCCATATCCAGATGGCCTAGCAAGTTGAAATTTGTACAAGATGATGTTGAACTAATAATTTCTGTACAAAAAGTAATGACATTCCAACAAAAACAAAAAACAACGGGTTGCACTCAGGGAGTGCCGGCAGAAGTGAAAACTCAATGACTAGTGCAAAATGCACTATGTATAATTGAGGTTAACGCCATCTAGCGTTATTTCGTCGCATTACTTGAAATCCCTAAGCACGTCACTGTTAGTACTCGAGTTATATTAATACCAGATATAGCGAAACTCACTAGATGGCATTTAAATCATTAGAGGAAAACTCTGTAACATTATTAAATTGTACAACGGGACTTAATCGCCTATCTAAGTTTTGAGATTTACCTCTGACGTTCTCCGAGACCACGGAGACAACGCCGTCCTCGAAACGTCGGAGGTAAATCTTAAAACTTAGATACGCGATTGAGTCCCGTAGTACAATTTAATAATGTGTAAAAATCGTGAAAGTTTAAATCAGTATTATTACATGTAACAGTTTTTCGATCAGGTCACGTGATCGTCTTACGGTCACGTCATCTCTCGCTAGTTTAACATTTTTTCCCCACCTCAAAAAGTGCACAGCGCCGCTAAAGAAGTTTTCACTTCAAAAATGTGAAATGAGAGCCAAGTTCAATATTAAGAATATGCGTGGTCGTTGACTTACGACGGTCATTGACGTTGATATGCGGCAAAAGAATTGAGATACGTATATATGGCTGCCATGTTCTAATTCACTTGATATGTAATTGAAGGGATGTTTACAAAAACAACATAACTGACTACACTGGTTGACACCTGAAACGATTAACAATGTTCTTAAAAAAACCGACCAAGTGCGTCTACTATCGTACGCACCGTTATGACGGATTCAATTGTAGACAGTATCTCAAATACTACGAAATACAAGGCCTTATTATGGCTCCTCTACACGATGGCCCAACGCCGGCCACTCCAAGGGACGCATTTATGCGTTAGAGGGAGCAAGTGATATTGGTATCTCATTCTACCGCATGGCTGCGTCCCTTGGAGTGGCCGGCGCTGGCCCATCGTGTAGAGGAGCCATTAGCTATAAAGCGTTTATCATTGCGGAAAGGTATTTCGGACAGGTTTAAGACGATAGTGGACGACGGGCGTCACTGTGGTGTGGTTAACATACAATCGAAAATTTTAATTTATGACCCATTTTGTACCTTGTCACAGTGACAATAGTATGAGATATCTAGCATACATTAAGAGGATAGAGGATGATCGATTTTCCACACAAACATATACCTAGTCCTATTTCCCTTCCTAGAGACTTATTGACATTATGGATTTCTTTTTACACAATTTGATATATTTTAATTATAGCTATGGCCGAACAATAAAATAAAAACGCCCCCCCCCCGTGTCCGTCTGTGTGTATGTATGTTTGCGATAAACTGAAAAAATTCCGGCTAGAAAAGCCACAAACCGAGGTAAACTTTTCCCATACAATTTGTATGAAAATGAAAACTTATTTTTCATGCTATTTTTGTATGCCAATCGATTCTATTCCTATCTAGTATCAATAGTTTCTTTGGGGTCAACTTACGGTAATGTACTAAAAAGCCACAAATTAATAAAAACTTTTTCCATACATTTACTATGGAGATAATGTGAAATTTAATTCACTATTTTCTATCTCTTCCATCAGTCCTACAGCAATGTCTTTATAGTCCTTAAATGTAACGAGTAACGACTGATTGGCCAGATAGAAAAATATGAATTAAATTTCACGTTTTGTCCATAGTAAATGTATGGAAAAGATATATTTAATTTGTGGCTTTTTAGTACATTACCTACCGTAAGTTGACCCCAAAGAAACTATTGATACTGGATAGGAATGGAATCGATTGGCATACAAAAATAGCATGTGAAAAATTAAAAGTTATCATTTTCATACAAATTGTATGGGAAAAGTTTTCCTCGATTTGTGGCTTTTCTAGCCGGAATTTTTTTTTGGTTCCATACAAGCTTTTGATCCTTAATAGGAATGGGACCGATTGGCATCAAAAAAAAGTTTGTTAAAACTTACCTTTTTCCCGCACCCTGTATGTTTTTTCCAAAATCTGTAAAAGCCAATCTTCATTAATTTGAAATCGAGGGAAGGTCTTCTAAGACCGTTTTCTTGTCGCAGCACGGGATCTGGTAGCTGCCCTCACTGACCCAAAAAGAAAATCCACCCTGTATATATTTATGTATTGTCCAAATATTTATAAATAAACATGTCCCGGTCTTTGGTAAATAAATTACCGTGTCAACTGCACATTCTGTTGTATTCTGCTTCGGTTTTGTTTTTATGTTCTGTGTTGTTTTGTGTTTGTTTTAAGTGTCAATGGGTACACTGAAAATCATCGTCGTAACACAACTCATTTGCTGAGTGTTATCCTTTTCTGGAACCCCTCGCAGGCCTCGCAGCACTGTTACTTACCTACTAATTTACCTAGATTTAAGCCTATTTTAGTGTTGTTGTGTATGTGTGTTTCGAATAAAGCATCATTCATTCATTCATTCATTCATATTGCTTGATAGCTGTCCGGTCCCTTATTGAAATCTATACGTAAACTACCTACTTGAATACTTTGTAGTTGGATCTCAAACTATACAATGTGTGGCCTGTAACACGGGCGAAAAATTAAAACGTAGATTCTACTCCTCAAACTAGACAATGTTTGTTTAGCGACTTTTTAAAATAACTTGTGGTTTGTATTTTAAAACACTTTAAAATTTATTCGAACACGCAATGTATTACGAAATTGATTATGCCTGTACGGTCATACGGTGACAAGACTGACGGGCAATGTCAATTAGACGGAATTTAAAGTACATTGAAAATATTATTTAGTTTGTTTGAAAAAGGGACAATTTTAAGACTACATAATTTCAAAAAGTTGTTGAACAAAAGTTTTATTGTTTGAGGAGTAGAATCTACGTTTTAATTATTCGCCCGTGTTACAGGCAGGGTTGGGCAAAATACTGGCTTCCACGTATTTGAAATACAAATTACAAAATACATTTTTAAAAGTATTTGAAATACAAAATACAAACTACTTTGGTGACGGGTATTTGAAATACAAAATACAAATTACAGTGTTTAAAATAATGTATTTCAATTACAAAATATACCTTTATTTATTTTTTTGTTTAGCATTTAGTTTTAACGTTAACGAATATCCTTTCATATAAACTTATAGGGTCATTGCGCTAGTTTTCGTCCAGCTCTAGTTTACGTCCACTTGACGAAATTTGAATATATACCTACATTCCTGCACAAATTTGGACTGATTTCAATCCTTATGTCTAAGGCGTCTAAGCAATATATCTGTCTACATATAACAATGATATTTCGCAAAAAGGAAGCGCTGGTGGCCTAGCGGTAAGAGCGTGCGACTTGCAATCCGGAGGTCGCGAGTTCGAACCCCGGCTCGAACCAATGAGTTTTTCGGAACTATGTACAAAATATCATTTGATATTTACCAGTCGCTTTTCGGTGAAGGAAAACATCGTGAGGAAACCGGACTAATTCCAATTACGGCCCTAGTTTACCCTCTGGGTTGGAAGGTCAGATGGCAGTCGCTATCGTAAAAACTAGTGCCAACGCCAATTACTGGGATTAGTTTCCAAGCGGACCCCAGGCTCCCATGAGCCGTGGCAAAATGCTGGGACAACGCGAGGAAGATGAAGATTTCGCAAAAAGTAGTAAATTAAAAATGAAATATATATTTGATAATCCGTCAAGTCGTCGAAAACTAGTGCATGGACGGAAACTACTGCAATGACCCTATCCCCTAGATTTAAACGAAAAGTTCCACGCAGAAGTTGACCTAATATAGATCCAGTATCCAGCCAATGAAAATTGTATCTTGGCTGGATCGGAGGTTCGCGGTCGGCTCACAGCTTGTGCGAGAGATTAGACATTTTAGGATTATAGAATTTAATAAAATGTATTTATAGAAATGTATTTTGAAGCTTGAAGTATTTGAAATACAAAATACTAAATACATGTGAGTGCAGTATTTGAAATACCAAATACAAAATACTTTTGAGGTAGTATTTGAAATACAAATACAAAATACTAATTTGTATTTCAAATACGTATTTCAAATACATGTAATTGAAATACTGCCCAACCCTGGTTACAGGCCACACACTGTATATTTCAAATATTTTATTTAAAAATATCAGCAGTCATCATTCATTTTTTAAAATAATCATTGAAAAATCACTTAAATCCGAACTGATTTATTACACGTTACGTTTTGTCACCGCTATCACACTATGTGAAAGATTTTTTGGTAATTCTTATAAATCATTAA